>NW_011967212.1:1650207-1675627 GCF_000949405.1 Vollenhovia emeryi | reverse complement strand
AAGAGAGAGAGAGAGAGAGAGAGAGAGAGAGAGAGAGAGAGAGAGAGAGAGAGAGAGAGAGAGAGAGAGAGAATCTCGAGTATATCCCTAACAGCACGTGACATTCTGTACTATTCCATAGAACGTATTAGAATGTATCTAATATTCCGAGAACGCCCCTGCGCGATATCCTGTACGTACGCGGTGTCCTCCCAGCATTGTCGGGGTCCGCGTGCGCCGTTTGGATGCTGAGCACGAGGATTTTGAAGAATTTTAGTTACGAGGTAGAGAAAGCATGCTGCTGCGCGTCGCTGAAGAGATATCAAGCGCTAAGCGATAGAGCCTCAATTGTCAGAGCTCTCATGTAGCGATTGCGATAAATAAATAGATCAAGGTTCGAAGATGTATTTTATTTCATGCCGGGAGTCTCCCTCGGTGCGATCGAGAGACGCGGCAACGTCGATAATGCGTCAGATTCACGAAAGAGATTACGCCGGGGGTCTCTTCGGGTGTAATTTCTTTGGCAATCGCCGCGTTTGGCGGAAAAACTTGCTTTCCAGCTGTTGCGAGGAATTTTGAAACTGATCGGCGTGTGCTCTTAATTGTGGCGGAATCTAAGAGCGTACCCCAAATTTTACAACTGTTGCGACGTAGCGTCTTCCGCTAAACGCAGCCAACGGTTATTTGTATACGCGGACGAGCCTGCCGATTGTATAGGGCGGTGATTTTTAACCCTTTTCATCTCGTGGCACCCACACTAGCTGAGATAGTTTAATTTAGCAATTCCAATGTTTAGACCGAGGGGGAAACCGTTGAGGGCATTCCCAGATATCACAAGACACTCCTACGAACTTTTTAAGAACATTCTTCAAGAATGTTTGGAATAAGTTAAAGCCCACTGGGCATTACTTTATCTTATTGTATCTAGGCATTGGTGTACAAGATTTTGGTCAGCGGTTTCCCCCTCGGTTTCGACCATCCAGATTGTGGTTTCCTTTTCAAGGAAATATATGGATAATTACTAAGCTTCTGCGGCACGTCAAAAAATGTATTTGACGATCTAAGAAAAGGAGATCGGCGCTCCTGACTAAATAAGATAAGTGTTGCACGTTTCAAAAGTTCTCACGGCATAATGGTTGAAGATCGCTGGTGTACGGCTCGGTTTTATTAAACGTCGCTTTAGGGCCGCGTGGAACTTTAGTAAGGTCGAGCTCCGGGAGCATTTGCTTCCCGGCGAGCCGCGAATCGCGCGAGAAGACGCGGGCGTGAAACAAGACCAGCCTTTGGACATGCCGGCCTCGTACGTGAGTGAAGTCCGAATTCACAGTTTAGGTATGTAAACGCATTGTTTTTTCGATTTAGGTCCATTTTCTAATTGATAGACTCCTCGCGAGAGGAGAGACTGATCGACTTCGTGAGATAAAAAGCAGAGAAAGTTGAGAAACGTAAAGTACTACTTTAAAGTGCTGAGATCGCGCAAAGACCGGATGGTTTATTTGAAAGTCAGACTCACCGACACTGATGCGCAACAGTGGAGTCGAAACTGCATTAATCTGTAACACAAAGATACATTCGAGTTAAAACAGTGTCCAGAATACGTGATGTTGCGAGAGATAATCATCGCGCGCGTTTAATTCTTTAATCTAAGCATCTTTTACACGGATATTTGTCCAAAAAGCTTAAACGATATTTCCAAGAATGAGTCTATAGGCCACAAGTCAACATTTGATAGTCGGCTAATTTTTTTTTTCTACAAATAATTTAATATTGCACTTGTCGTGCGACAAATTTTCTGACCGTATGATTGATTAACTGAGACAGAAAAGTTCTCGAGTCTCCAGAAATGTTATATTTTATAGCTGATCAGGAGACCTATCGTAGAATGTTCGGAATTGTACAATTATTTCCTAGATTTCTATTGTTTTCTAGGGGAAACTGAATAAAATCTCGGAGTCGCAGTCGTAAGTAATAGTCGGCTGTAATTTGTCAATTCGGTCAGACGCACCGACAATCGACCAATCGCAGTCGACTATTCTTCAAGCCTGTGTCCACGGTGCTAGAACTTAGTCCGAGTTCTAGTTCCGCGAAATGTATAGCCAATCAACTCGCAACTATTCTATAGAAGCTGCAAGTCGATTGGCCACGCGTTTCTCGAAACCAGAACCTGGACCAAGTTCTAAAGCCTTGTGTTCACGATCCAAGAACTGTGTCAAAGTTCCAGTTTTGAAAAATGTGTAGCCAATCAACTTGCATCTCTTACGGAAAAGCTGCAAGTTGATTGGCTACAGATCTCTCAGAACTAGAACTTGGATCAAGTTCTAGCATCGTGGACACAGGCCTTTACACCGTGAGCGCAGGCCTTCAAAGCCCTGTGTCCACGATCCAAGAACTGTGTCCAAGTTCTAGTTTCGAGAAATGCGTAGCCAATCGTGCTTGCAGCTATTCCATAAAAGCTGCATGTCGACTGGCTGCGCATTTCTCGAAACTGGAACTGTGTCCAGGTTCTAGTTCCAAGAAATACGTAGCCAATCAACTTGCAGCTTCCCCATAAAAGATACAGGTTGATTGGTCGCACACTTCTTGGCACTAGAACCTGGACACAGTTGTTGGAATCGTGGACGCAAGGCTTTACGACTGAGACTCGCATTGTAGATTCCGCGTTAGGCTAATTGTCGCACGACAAATGTAACACCAGCCTCACAGCACGTGCTCTGCAACATATCGCGTTAACGTTAACAGATATTTCACGCCGAATATCTCAAGTCTCGAAAAGAATAGCTAGATACATTAAATATCACTTTGATATGCACCACGAATATTTCGTAAAAATCAAACGAGACTCACCCACGGTTGTTCCACCGGCGCCTGATGCCCCCCGGGCCGCCTCCTCCTCTCAGAACCTTCGCGTCGCGCTCCTTGGCATTCGCCCACAATTATCACTTCATTAATCACTAATTTACCTTCGCCCCCCAATCCAAGCGCGAAGTCGCGCGATATTTTGCACGGCACTCCCGATGCGATCACACGCGCTTGAGCGAGAAAAGCTCTTTTTCATCCACTCGCGAGAAGTGCGAACGACGATCGCTAATTGCGCGGCACATCGCGCGGCACTCTGTGTCGTGGCGACAATAATCGGCCGTGAGCTTGCTACGACGCTACCGGCCGTTAAAATGGCGGACACGGCTCGTAAAGCGCGCCGCTAACTTCGGGCAGCTGCTGGCCCGCGCCTGAACAATCTGTCTATTCAAATCTATTGGCATCACGTCGCGCGCTATCAACGCGATCCGAGATAGAAGACGAGCACCCGCGGCACCCGCGGTGCCCAAAAAACACGATCGTTTACACGCTCGCGGCGCCGACTGCCCCCTCCCCCCCCCCCGGCCCCTCGCACCGCCGATCGCGCGCGTTCCGCCGAGTACGAGCCCCGGGGAGCTAATTGCGACCGCGAATATACGCGACGCGACCGACGGACGTTAGAGAATTGACTTAATTGCCGCGCACTCGCCGAGCGAACGCGTCGCGACGCCGCTCGACGTAAAGTTCGGCCCCGACTTTCGCGCTCGCGACTTTCCAACGGCCAACTTGCCCGTGACGTCACGCGACACAACGCGAGTTGCTTGAGCCGTTGACGGACCGCGGCCGCGTTCGAGTGCACGGCCCGATTCGACGCGCATCGTTCGCACGCTCGTTATCGTCGCGAGCCTCGCGCGGGAGATACTGTTAACAAATTGTCGATCGCGGTCTTTCCTCCAGTCACTCCGGCGATTCGCGTATTACTTACGTTCTCGGCGAGCGTGTCCAGTGCTGCCAATCGTTTCACCGCGCGCCTGAGAAGCAGCCGCACGTTACTGGCTCGCGCTTTCGGAGCCAACTGGTTGCGCAGCCTGTCCGGCGCCTACGTTCAAATCCGCGCAGGAGATTCACAGATCGACGAAAGGGTACGCGCCGGAACGTCGGCGTTGTCGGAGAAGCGCTTGAAATCGCCGCTTCGTCGCGTTGAACCGGAGAAATGTTTCGCCGATCGATGTCGAAACGGATGTCGACTCGACGTTAAAGTGTCGATGCTGATTCGACGCGTTGCGAAAAGAGATTTCTGGTTGAAAATGTACTACACTCACATTAGAATCCTACCTCGCGATAGAGGGCTTTCCTCTAATGACGCGGAGCGACTCGCGACACTACCCGCCGGCTCGAGCGTCGCCGAGCGAGTGAGCGGAGCGACGCGACCTTGTCCCGCGCCGGCACAAAAACAAGCGCCGAACGTTGCGGATTAGAAAAACAGGTATAGTATAACAACGTAACTTCGGTGTATTTATGCCGTTCTTACCTCAAGTTCGTCGTAACGTAACGTTTTGAGATTCAAATATCTACGGCTCTGCGAGCTCGCAGCATTAATGCCCGTTTTCTACCGACGCAGTTTAATCTCGGTTCAACTTTCTTTATATCTTTTTCTAGTTTTACGAATTTGAAAAAGATACGAAGTAATTTAAACCGAGATTAAAGTTAATCTGCATCCTGGTAGAAACGGGAAGAAATAGTGATTTATAAAGCCCGCTGCAGACGATGCTATTTTTCCTGCTGGATTGCTTGCAATTTAGTAAATTACTAGGAATCCTAAATGCTGAGTGGTGCAATGATAGTAATTTACTAAATCGCAAGCAATCCAGCAGGAAAAATAGCATCGTCTGCAGCGGGCTTAAGACATTAAAAGTGCAACTTAGGATGATCTTAAATATAAAATCTGGCCAGCTTAAAGCCTGTATCAGACTACGGATTGAGATTGAGATTAGATTGAAAATTGGCCAATGAGAGTAAAAGTTATTAAACTTGAGATTAGTGAACTTTACTGCGATTGGTCAAATTTCAATCTAATACCAATCTCAATCCGTAGTCTGATACGAGCTTTAAACCCGGTTTCACAAACGTCGCTAACTTTAAGCTTACAATTAGTTTAATTCATTCTTTGTCTCGTTATATAGGGAAACAATCAGAAAGAGATAAAGGGTGAACTAAGCTAAAGTTGAAGTTAATCGACGTCGGTGCAACTTGAGGCCCGGTTGCACGTAATTTTAACTTTAGCTTAATTCACTCTTTGTCTGTTTCTAGGGGAAACAGTTACCTCTGGTCCACAATCTTGCTTTAAATGAGCTGTAAAGCCTCGTCTACACAGAAGTCGTAAAGTTGTAGTCATAAGAATAGTCGACTATGATTGGTCAATTCTTATGTGTCTGACGAAATTGACCAATCGCAGTCGATTATTCTTACGACTACGACTCTGCGACTCGCATCGTAGACTACGTATTAAGCCTCCGCTACAATGATTCTCGGTTCTGTCTACAATGGTCGTAGTCGTAGTCGCTCGATAAGAATTGACCAATCGCAGTCGATTATTCTTACGACTACGACCATTGTAGACAGAACCGAGAATCATTGTAGCGGAGGCTTAAAAGTTAAGCGACGTTGGTGCAACCGGGCCTAAAAGAGCCAATCGCGGGTTGATTTTGTTTCAATTGAAACTTCGCTTCGCGCGAAGCCAAAGTGTAAGACGCAAATTTGAATAATTCGCCGTTTTCAAAATCGAGAGATTATTGAAAAATCTTTTTTCTCCGAAAGTGAAATTTTTTTTGTACTCTGGTATTACGAAGCGAGGTTTGCACGTCTTGGTTTCTCGCTGCTGATCTTCTTTACGATCGACAGGCGAGGACCGTTCATATTTGCGTCGCGCGCGAAATCAAGGAGTCCGTTCACCCTCTCCCCCCTCCCCCGGCAAAGCGTGATCGATTATTCAACGTTTAACGACCATCTCGATCTCGCGGCCGGCGTCGAGCGCGGCCCATCGATTCGCGCTATCGATTCCTCTCTCCATCCCCCTCTAAAAAAAAAAGGAGAGAAATAAAAATGGCCGCCGCGGGCGCGCGCGGTGCACAATCGCGCGCGCGTAGCCGTACGGTGTTGACAAACAGTCGGCGACAAAACGGTCCGCGTCGTCGGCCGATCTCGTTCTGGTCGGCGGTTCCGGGCGCTCCGGCGACGCACAGGGGGTGAAACGGACGGCAACGACGGCGTCGACCGTGGAGAAGGCGAGGGAAGGCACGGCGGCGGCCCTGGCCGAGGAGCGGCGTCCCCGTGTCCATGGCGGCGGCGGCGGCGGCGACGTTGAGGTTATGGACAACTTCGTGAAAATCGAGAAGATAGGGGAGGGAACGTACGGGGTGGTCTACAAAGCCCGGGACAAGCTGACCGGCAAACTGGTGGCGCTCAAGAAAATCCGTCTAGAGACGTACGTGCGGTCTCGTAAATTTACTCCGAAGCATAAATCTCTCTCTCTCTCTCTCTCCCTTCCCCTCCCACTGTCTGTCTCTTCTCCCGCGGCGTCGAGAATGTTACCCTGTGGACGCGCACCAGGGCGGACTCGACTCCCGGCGAGAGCGTTCGCGAGCGAACGCTCGGAGGCACGTGGGATTTTGTCTCCGAGGGGGATTCGTTGTACGATTCTTCTTTGTTGCCGTCAGAAACTTGGCGGAATCCGGACGAGAGTGAACAATGTAAGAGATCGTTTGTTCGCTCGGTCGTCAGTTGTCTTTCCGAAAGGCTCCTTGCGCTGCACCCTCTTGTCTCTTTGTCGTTGCAAAAGCTGTGTATTATAAGCCGACAGGGACAGTGCAAACCACACTTGTCCCCCCCGCCCTCTCTTTCTTCCCCTCTCTCTCGTATCACACGATAAATATATTAATATTATACTAACTCTTTGAATTGCGCTTCTTAACGGAAGGTACATATTTAAGACGTTTTTCCCAAATTGTTTTTTATACGTAGATTCATAACATGATTATTAGGCTTGTATTAATCTAGCTTGGAACGTCATTTCCACAGCTGTGTATCATTAATATCTCTCTTGTTTTTTTAACGCTTGATACGATACTATTTTAATAAAATATTAATGCATTCTCCACTTGCAAATAATACTTGTGCAAAAGAACTAATTGAAACTTGTAGAGGCGCAAGGATATTTGCATTATTTTCGCAAGTAATCGCATTCGCGCCAATTGGAAAAGGATGCGTCTCTGTACGAGTGGATCGTATTATTAATTTTATTAATAATTTCTAATTTAATCAATAAATATTAATTCTACACGCTAGGGGCGAAGTCGTGAGAGTAATCTTGCGGCGGTGATATTAAGCGCTTCATGGTGTGATCCTGTGTAAATTTAATAGCGTTTAATCCGAATGCCGAGGATGTCGATTCGTCCGCGACTTGACAAAATCGATTCGCGATCAATTCGGCCAGTTTATTCGTACGTGTTTAAAGTGAGATCAGTTTGCAGAATTGCAATATCAGCTGGGCTTTTGCTTGTGCACACTGCTAACACACTGCTAACAATCTGCATATTGGGGTCAGCTGAATCTGCGGGGGCCACGTTACACTAATTTTCGTAGCACCACATTATTCAGCTTGTCCCATTATGCCATGCTCGCCTGGTTTTTTATTTGGTATTTGTCTTTTTTTTTGTGTTTTTTTTTAGTTAATACACTGTAATCATTAATTTAGTAAGATACGTTACGTTAGGATTATTTTTGGGATAAAAACTTTGCGTATGTATGTCTCTATGTATGTATGTACGTACGTATATCTTCTGCAGTTGCAGCATTTTCATTGAAGGTGATATTTTTCCGCAGGCACACAGAGGTCAACCGGAATTGTTTTTATATTACATTATTAGAGGAGAGTCCCCTATTATGAGGCAGGATCCTAATACGGGATAGCGGGGTGTCTGTTAAATCATCAGTTGATTCCACCATGAATCTATTGCCCTTGGAGCGAAATCTGTTTAGTCGCAAATTCACTGTTAGATCGTGTAATCGTTGCGAAAAAAGATTTGTGATTGAACTTGGGCGTTGAAAACCTGCTATCTCATATTGGAAACCTACCTCGTGACAGAGGACTTGCTTCTATATTTGTAAATCAGTAAAGAGGCGTCAATTATCGGCCAGAGCTGGCTCAGTGCTCAAGAATAGCTCTGGTATTTTTAATTGATTTGCACTTCCATCGGTCCCGATTCACTTGTTTACTTTAATGTGTTTTAATGTATTATCATTGTCTTCCCTCACCGATGCAACTTTGATGTTTTAAGTGTTACGTTGTAAGATATTTGTAAGTGATTTTCCGAGCGGAGAGTGTTGCGTTAAGAGATGAGCGAATGACGAATTAAGGCCCGGTCGCACAAAGGGACTTAAGTAGACTTGGAGACGTGAAGAAAGTTTGGCAATCGAGAGCGTAGCAGCTCCGTTTGAAGCAGCTCCGAAAATTTCGATTGGCCGACTGCTTAAGTTTTTTCGTGCGTTCGGGCCTGCAAGGTCTTTACAAACGTATTCCCTTCGGGTGAATTTAAGTCGCGCTCGATTTTGCCACAAGAATTATAGCGCTGCTTTAAAATTAGGGAAAGGGAAGGCGTCCCGTCCACCGCCATTCGGGAGATATCGTTATTGAAAGACCTCGCTCATCCAAACATCATACAGTTGTTCGATGTCGTAGACGGCGACAATCATCTGTACCTGGTGTTTGAATTTCTGCAGCAGGATCTGAAAAAGCTGCTGGACTCCGTTAAGGGCGGCCTGGAGCCAGCTCTCGTTAAGGTAAACGCTGATCTCGCCCGCGACGCCCATAGGTGCGAATCTTTTAAAGACGAGGGCGGTTTGTGTTACAGAGCTATCTGTGCCAGTTGCTGAGAGCAATTTCCTTTTGCCATCTCCGCTGTATATTGCACAGAGACTTAAAGCCGCAGAACTTATTGATAGACCGGGACGGTCATATCAAACTGGCCGACTTCGGACTGGCCAGGATGATTGGCGTCCCGGTTCGCACTTACACGCACGAGGTCGTCACGCTTTGGTATCGCGCGCCGGAGGTCCTCCTGGGCACTAAATTGTACACTTGCGCCCTGGACATATGGAGCCTCGGTTGTATATTCGCAGAAATGGTACGTGAGAAAAGAATTTGCGCGCGACGAGTCCGTGAGTCTTATTGAATGTCGAGATAATACCGCGGCTTCTGCGAAATAACACGATCTTTATAGGCGACCAGGAGAGCTCTGTTTCCCGGAGACTCCGAAATAGATCAGTTATTTAGAATATTTCGCATGCTCGGCACACCGGACGAAACGATCTGGCCAGGGGTGTCGCAGCTTCCGGACTACACATCCAGATTCCCCAGGTGGGAGGCGGCTAACATGAACGACGTTTTACCCAATTTCGAGGATGATGCCAAAGACTTGCTTTTAGTAAGGGAAAAAACCGGCGTCTACCCCGCGAAAGCGCGCGCGTTTTCACGCATATATGCATATCTTTTTTTTTATGTTTGTAGAAAATGCTGACGTACGATCCCAATCAGAGGGTAACCGCAAAGAAGGGATTGAATCATCCTTATTTCGCTGGGGTCAAATTAGTTCCACCTCCACTGCCAAAGAAAAACTGACGTAGATTTTACTGCCGATTGAATTGCTGTATTTTTGTTTTTACATGGAACTTGAGTGTGAAACAACTTTGGATGGAAATAACTTAATATTGCACGTGTTCAAAAGTCTTGACAGTCGAAATATATATATATATATTTTTACTTCTATAAATCTCGCGTATATTAACTTTTGCTTTGTCGATGCTATCTTCCATGCCTTCCTTTCCCTCATTTCCCACTCATTAGATAATAAACATGGATATATTCAATTATATTCTTCAATAATTATATATATATTGCGTATATATATTTTATTTATATATATTTTCGAAAATTATAAGCAAGCCATTAAAAATGTCCTTTTAAAAATACGTGATTTATAATCCAAGTTTCGAGAAATAATAAATGAATTTCGATCAATTCCTTTTATGGCCTAAGAATAACAAGGTAAAACGATATTGCAATCATTCGTCAATTCATTGGTATTTGATGAATGCGTTCCCGACACCCGTTATTCTTCCGCATAAGGAAGATACAAAATTGGAAATTGCACGACTTGAAACGCGTAAGACTTGCAAGCTTCTGTTCCATTCTGTCTCGAACTTTCATTCTATTATACTCTCGAGTCGATCTTCTATTCAGTTAAAATTAGATTTAGAATAAAAAAGTTTATTTTTACTTAAGAGTATAGAGATTTGTTAATAAAAAGAATACGTCTGCTGTAGCAAGTGTAGTTTGTGGCGACTTTCCTATCGTTGGTTTTTCTAAATAACTAATTAGTTTACACTCCCACTTTTATGAAATAAACAGGATGCTCCAGACCTCGTGGTTCCTCTTATTATAGACGCAAGTTCCTTTTAAATCAGTAATATTTTTTATTCCTATGAGATTATGACTCAACTTTTAATGTTGCAAACATTTCATTTCTCATTTGATTTTAATGCAGATATAGAGAAGTTCAAGCATAAACAACAATGGCTCATACACGTATGGTAAAAATCGAAGTAATCGTTAAACAGGTTTATAGTGTCAAAAAAATTATTTAATTAAAGTAGCAAGTGAATAAAATCTTTCTACAAAAAGGCTCATTCAGAGATGGTACATATTAAACGCCAAATTGCTCCCGTTAATAAACAGGCGCAAACCTGTTGGCAGTTAAATATTTCCCTATTTTGAACTTGCTTCCTCCCCCTCACATTAATTTCCTTTCCTTTTTTATTTATCCCTTCTTCCTCTCAATACACTCCTATCCTGGTTATTTACCCTTTATTCCTCATTTTGGTAACGTCATCGATGCTGGTCAACACGATTCCAAGTACCTCTTTTCCTTTTCTATCTCACATGGCACTAATTTTTATTATTTCTTGCGTAATAGACTACGTAGGTTCTTGTATCAATTGTATTCTGTTATCTATCATATGGAAATTTATATCCCTTGTTTTTATATACTGAAGATGATCCAGTTAGGACCAAAATGTTTCTTCACTTGCTACATTAATTAAATAATTGTTTTGACACTATAACCCTGTCCAGGCTCTGAGCCCCTTCTGTGATTATTTAGAGGTTTAAACATTATTGCGAGCAGAAGAACGAAATGAAATTTTTGCCGAGAAAAACGACTTTGAATTAACCGCGGAGAGCACGCGAGGAGTCCGTAGCACCCTGTACTAAAGTACTAGAAAGCCCGTCGTGTTTTTGATTCGATAGCTCTAGTATGCCATTCGGGCGGATTGCGAGGATGGCTCGATCAACTTGGGTAAAGAGATTTTCGCATGAGTTTCGGCAGCCGCTGGGCCTGCTTCTTGTGATATCGGCGAAGACGCGAGTTTCGGAAGACGCAGCTCCTTGGGGGACGGAGTTTTCCTCGGCGTGCTGGGGGATGTTTTTCTGGGTGTGCCAGGCGAGGACTTATCGCCAGCGGATCTAACGCGCAAACTGCTGGGCGGACGCGGGGAAGTTGGCGACCTCCCTGGTGAGCGACCTTTCGGCGTGCCTCTGCTGCTTGTCACATCTGGCGGTGTTTTGGACGCCCGTCCGTTCGCGGGGGTCGAACCCCCCGTTTCCTGCGCGAGTTGCCCTCTGGGCGTCGTGGCTTCCGGAGATCTGGCCAGTCCGCTTCTAACAGCTTGGGGTGTCACGACGGCCGAGGGTGACACGGTGCCACGGGCTTTTGTCGGCGTCGAGGGTGGCGGCTGGGGCATTCCATTGTCGCCGATCTTTGAACCGGTCGGCTGATCCTTCACGGGTGTCTGAATCTGAACGGAATCGCAAGGATCATTTATTTGGAAATATACTCAATAGAATAAGTTGAGTAAAATACATTCGGGTGCATCTAGTAATCTCGTTATTGATCACTTGGCAAGCTGTAATACTCGATGCACCCCATTGTTACGTAGTATGTGCAAACTGACCTTGATTGGCAGGCGGTGAGTGGTAGCGATGCTTTGCGGACCTTGAGTGAATTGCACGTGAGGGTGAGGTACACGCGGTGCGTACTATCCTTTTAAGGGATGGCAAGTTTTCTAAATACGTCTAGTAGATAAGGATATCGATAAGGAAGGACTGAGGAGCCATTCGTGTTTGCCGGTACCGTTCGTGCTAAACTGCGGCGGGAATCAGTTTCAGGGTCGTGCCTACGTCGATACTAAATCTCCGTCTTGTAAATCTCGCACGGAGTGCTTCACTTTTTACTGACAAGCCTGCGAAGTCGGGTTTCTAGTGTTCGAGGCAGTGTCGAAACTCATTTAAATCTTAAAGTGGTACGAAGGAGAATTAATCTAAATAGATCTAATTTGAAAAATCTACTTGTACACTCATTGCCTCGCATTCCTCCAACAGAAGAGAATCAACGCCCAAATTCTGTGAGCAGGGATTTTTTTTAACGGTTCCCTGAAATTGATTATTTTGTATATTTACAAGCGGTACAAATCGTTCGTCCGTCATTTGCAAAGTTTTTATTTTCAAGATTGTAACGTGAATAAATTAAAAAACTAACTAAGTCGGATTAGACGAGTTTTAATGGACCCTGAAAAGAACGTGCTCAAAGAATTCATACTCCTGGACGTTGTGCATCGCGGGACAACGATGTGTGATCTTTCGTCGCGCGTTTCGTGGTATTTATATAATGAGACTAAGTGATTACGTTCTACATGTATTTTTATAAAGATGAGTAAAGATAAATTTTTATAAAGATCGCAGCCACTTCCTCCTCGGCGAGAAACTTTGGGGTGGATGCGGGTGTGTTGAGAGACAACGAACGGATATAAATTTAAAAACAAAAATATTATTACAATGCCTCTCCAGAGCGATTCTAATGCGGGACGCGCTGCGGGCGCGTCGTTACACTATTGCGTTCGTACGAAGTGGTAACTTGTGACAATTACGAGGATCTAAACGTTAATTATCCTTCTCTGCCTTCGTGAAGTATCGCAGTACGTTAATTGAATCAAATTATCTCTTAATAATCCACGTGGAAGCAATACAGTGTAAATAATGTGTTACATATCTTCCCCTCTCTCTCTCTCCCTCTCTTTCTCTCTTTCGCTTACTTTCTCTCTCTTTTTAGCGACGTGTAAATTGCACGAGGTACCTAAGGTAGAGCGTAGTGACGTAAGTGAGAGGTTTTTATTTTTGGCGTGGTCGCACGCATTCTCCGTCTCATCGATCCCTCTTTTCCGTCGACGGACACTCGCCAACTCGCCGATCACCTCCCGATGCTGCTTTCCGCACCAGCGATACTCTATATATGTACTCATGGGATGCAATGTGTGTCGATTACGTATCTACAATTAAGGTTTACACGAATATCTCTCGTATGTCCTGTCGTCTAAGCGCAATCTCGCTAATCGGCCCGATGTACCTGCCGGGTGTCTCGCGCGAAAGTGTCGCGATTCACCTGCGCGTTACACGGCTCTTCTGGCACTTTTCTTCTCGTCCCTCGCGACCTCGTTGCGCCGAGCTTAATCCCGGATAACCGCGCGTGAAGCTCCGAGATACAACGACCTCGCGGCCCTTTCCGTCTCCCGCGGCCGCGGCTGCGACACGGCGCAAAATGAGCCAAGCTATCCACGATTAACCGCCCGGCTCTCTTACGATTCGTCCACGTCGATCGAGATTGCTGTCCGCGCAGTCTTCCGTCTTCTCGAAAATCGTTAGATCGACGACGCGTCGGAGGATCGCGCGCGTCGACGGTAACGCATCGTCTCGTTCGCGATTTAACTACTCGAGATGACGCTCCCCGTAGCTCCGGTGAGATGTCGGCTGTGAAGACTCTTTCATGCGGAAATTAATGTACACGCGTTTGTCTAACGTCTATTCCCCCTAAGAGGACGCGATGGTTCTTTCTGCACGTGTCGTAACGACGCACGGGTTTGTACTTTCGTTGGAATCGTGCAGACACGAAAGCGAATCAAGACACTACCCATACAGCACACAAACGTTGAATCAACATCTCGGAAACCTTCCATTACAACATTGCAATATTGCATCAATGTTACGAAATGTATAGATTCAACGTTGAAAAGATATCGCAAAAACGTCCGATGTCCGCTGAATTGTTATGTGTTGTAAACGTTACAATTCAACATTCAGAAAACATTGTTAAATTATATTGAGTTCAACACTGGTCGCGTTTAACAGAATATTTTTTACAACTGTTGGAAGTGCTGAAATTTAATTATTCCTATAAAAAAATTTCTGATCGGTGCAAAAATATTGTATATATAGTTTTTAAGTATCTATTTGAGTGTTAAAAAATAATAATTTGTTCAAGGTTGTTTTAACAAGCAGCAACATAAAGAATCGATGTACAAACATTAACGTAAATTCAACGTAGAAAAGATATTTATACTTCAGCATTCAACATTGCAACGTTTCAGCAACATTATTTTAACGTTCTGTGTTGTATGGGCTAGCGACGAATTGAAAAACAAGAGCAGTTTTGCACTCGCAAAATTGGATACGACCAGCGATATTGTGAAGTAAAGGAAACAACGTTCACGTTTATAATCTGCTCTATTCTCCGTCGATAGGTTCATTCTCATAGAATTTATCTTCACGCGCATTGCAGGCTTCTTAAGCGATTACATCGTATTGTGACGCATTGGAACAGATAAAATTTATGCATGAGAGAGAGTTAGGTAAATTGCAGTTCGTGATACAATTATGGCACAAATGCGTATCAAAAATCGACAGTTTGCAAATATTAATGTTCGCGTAGCGAGGGCGCACGAGAAACGTCGCGCCAATGATTTAGAAAGTCGCAGAAACGAACGGTGACAAGAATCTTTGAGAGAAAGACAAAGAGCCCACACACGTGTGTGGAAATTATTTCTCAAATCTGTTCCTTCGTCCGTGTATTAAAAAATGAAATATTTTTCTCAGTCCTTTCGCCTCTTTCGCACGATTTGCGTATTTACGTAATTCTGTTCTACATCGAACACGTATTGTTACGGTCGTAGCGTGTTTCCGCGCGACGCACGACGACGTGCTCGCTTAATTTTTCTAAGGATAATTAAAATCGCTACGAACACGGAATGACCCTTGGGAAAATATATCATAGAAAACCTTAAACTTTTACTTTAGAAAGGTAAGAAATATGGAAAGTAAATTTGGACACTTTAAACTTTTATTTAAAGTAAACTTGAGAGCTTACTTTCAGAATTTAAAAGAAACCTTTGAGAATTGTAAAAAGTACGTGATATAATTCATAATATCGCGTGCGGTTTCTTACGAGAAAGTGCTATGCCGCGCGGCCCTCTAGCGGGAACTCCGGCTTGGCTATCTAAAAATTATAATACTAAGTGTCCAAAATCACTCTAAAATTTCTCAAGTAAACTTTTAACTTCTTTAAGCGAACTCTTAGATTTGAAAGATTACTTTTACAAACTTTAATTTTATTTAAAGTAAATTTGCCCAAGGGAAAGATACCCGGGAACCTCGCATTGTACTCGACAACAAATCAACGCGATGATAATACGCGGACGTGTGTTGCCTCGCTCTGTGGATTTAACTCGCCCGTCGCGCAAATTTGCTCGCTCGCGGCGCGAAATAAAATATCGATCGCGATCCTCCTTTCTTCGGAGGAGTCCCGTGCGCCGTCAACGTTTCTCTCGATCGCGCGAGGACAGCGCTCGTTCGTCCTCCAACGGGGGGGGTAGATGGATAAAACGTGATTAATCACATGCAAATGAGATAATTAAAGCGGGTCTATCGGCCGACTTTTCGTGACCTAGCATTCCTGGTTCAGGTTCTCGTCCGAGGCTGGCAGGCCGTTCTTGCCGGAATCGGTGATCGCGCCGGAGGGCACGGGGCTCTGCGGGCACAAGATATCAGGATTAAACCTGCAGCATCCTTGCGAGGTGAATAAATGGACTGAGTAAAACAAACACACATCTCTTAATGCCCTGTTAACCCTTTCATTCAGGCTGTGCGGCAGGCTAGCATTCCATCAATATTGCCATCAAACGTTATTTTTATCATTCAGATAGCGTTTCGAAAGACAAATTCTCCCGTCTCGTGCGGCTTATCTTGATTAGTTGCACAGTGCTACACTTATTCGAGTTAAAATTGATTCCCTCTACACCCACTAGCTTTAATCATAATTTATTCGTTACTTCTTTTGTTTTTCCTTTTCTTTACAAATGAAATCTAGAAAGAGAGAACGGAGAAACAATTGCACTCCGATTAAGTTTAATCGTTATGATTACAGCGCAAGGGTAACAACCCTTAATCTGACGTGTTATGGAGACCGCGATTACATAATCGCGATAAGAGCAAGTAACAATCAGCAGAAACAGTTCAAGTCGGTAGAGAACGCGATGTGAAAAGTAGAAGAGAGGCGGAAAAGTAGACGAAGCGTCGCGCGTATGAAAACAGATTTGGATCAAGCAGACAATCAGCGAACAATATTTTTACATACAATTAACTTCTTTTTAAACAAAGAATTTCCTCCAATTTCAGGGAAAACGTCTCATACTATAGGTCTATTTTTTACAGCTCAACTGGCTGCGCTGGTTCAAAGTTTATATCTTTCTTCTCCCAATGCGGAGAGAGATAAGCTCTGAACTCTATGTGCAGCCAGTGCAGTCAGCAAGAACAGGTACAATATTGCGCGGTCAGAAATATGAAACATTTGACGAGTAAAGAACTTTCTAACGTTTATACTTCAGAGATCAATTTCTTCCATCAAAGAACTTTTTAAATAAATGTTTACGTCGTCGAAATATATTGATTTTTGATAATTATTTACCTATGCGAGCCAATGTGCTGTGCATTACGAGTACGCGTGCAACGCGTGTTTAAGCACGTGAGTGCAGATATGGAATAGCGAAAAATCTCGAGAAGTAACGTTATTAGGCTGGAACTTTTCGTCGTTGCAACGTGCTCTGGCGAGAGGACACTTTCGCCAGAGGTTCTCTCGTGTAAAAGTTTTCGAGAAAGAGAAGTAACGAAGTTTTGCGATGAAATTATTCTCAAGACTTTTTGCGCAGAGACGTACCTGGGACCCGCTGCCGTTGACGCTCTCAACGTTGGAACTCGTCTGCCGGAGATAATCTCTGTCGTTGAAGATCTTTTTGTCGCCACCGCCCGGCTTGTGCTTCACGTTGTCCAATGAACCGATTTTGCTTTCGGCCTTGACATCTACCTTTTGCGTCGGGATCTGGGAAGAGAAACGACAAGCCGTATTACTCATTTGTTATTAAAACCCTATTTGAGAAGCGGCTAGAGGAAAGTGAGAATAAAAGGCTAAAAATACAAATTTTCCTCCGTTTTTCTCGGGTAATCGAATAGACGATAATAGAATATATTTATAACAATATTAGCTCGTCAGTGAAATTAGATTTAACACGGAATTGACCAAGAGTGCAGATATAAATTTGGAAACATGCAGAAAGACATGCTTAGACCTTCCATCCAACATACATTTTACTTACTCACGTCTATATCCCCGGCGATATAGATAGAACTTTACCACTTTATTGCAAAGTGATGATAAGCACATTTTCGTATCTCGTAAATCGTGAAGGTAAACTGGTTGATCCATCACGCTGATTATAAATAGCGATTTCCTGCGCGGGAATATCGATGTAGGCGATATATGCAGTCGCACGCTCGTTTCACTAATCTCGTTTCGCTTGCTTTACTTCCACGATTTTGACGAAGTACGAGAAATTAGTTTCAGTCATGATGTCATGATCAGACGACGAAGGCCGTAATGAACAAAGAGCGGAGTGGGGAAGAGAGAGAGAGAGAGAGAGAAATAGAGAAAGAGAAAGCGACACGTGGTACACCTAATTTCCACGCTACTTTGCTAGGCTGCATGATATACTTACGTCGTTCTTCGCTTCCTGCGGTGTCTTTGGTGAAGTTGCGGACTGAACATCAAGAAATAACAATGACTTATTAATAATGACAATGGACAACACATGCGTACGAATTAGCTGCACAATTGGGCTTTGCGGTCTCCAATGACATCGTTTCTCTGTTCGGGTTCTTAAGGAAATTAACGATGCTGCGCTTGGGGCGGACCAACAAACGTTCTTCTTCGCTAGAAATCTCGGACTATTGCGAACTAATAATTCCAAATTGAATTGTTTTCCCGAGCGCCTATCGCGTGGAAATGTTCGGAATGGATTCCGAGCGAAATTATTCCGCTTTCCCCAGAAAACGCAATAGAAATCTAGGGAAGAAATGGAACAATTCCGATCGTTCCGAAAAATTTCATAACGCGTGCCCAGGTCTGCGAAATCGTGTACAACTCGAAATTATTAATTCCGCTTTGAGACGGTCAAAACACGTATATAGCTGTCCCCTTGCTGGATCATCATTCTTCTTTCAAAACTAATAACTTTGTTCAGGATATATGTATATATGTTTTACTACCTATGCCAGCATTCCGCATGCAATGAAATTTGGACTAGCGCATTACTGGGTAATTATCTCGGATATTTTTGTGACATAAAATGAACGAAGCGAGCGCTGCATTCGTAATGGATTCTATGCCAATTAAGCGTCTGTCGCCGGAACAACCATCTGTCCATGTGAATCGTGAAGAAGTAATATTTGTGTAAAAATGAAAATGTAATCAATTTCTATGACGTGTACGACTCCTTCGTTCAATTAATTATGAAACATCAAGGGTAAAGTACTGATAATACGAGTGTGATTGTAAACGCATACATATAAATGCATGCAATAAATTGTTAATAATTATTTTTGGGGTTAATTGCTCGATGCAGAGAATGACATGGCCGTGCACGTATCGAAGCGTCATTAGGATTGAAAACAATACTTTTATATTCAAGCTAAGAATTTCGATTAGCCAAGAATGTCATTCAATGTTCGTTTGTACGCAGTAATGGATCAGAAGAGTAGAAAAAATGGATTAATAAACTAGAAAATGTATATAACTGGCTTATAGTAAAAATGGTTTTAAACTACAAGTTGCAGAGACGTGATATTCCAATAAATTTCACCTTGACAGCGCCGCCACCAGGAACGTGCTTCGCGTTATCTTTGGATCCGACTTTTGGCTTCGCTTTATCTTTGAAGTCGAGCTTTACCGTTTCGATCTTCTTGTCGCCGCCGCCTGGCTTGTAAGTTGTATTGTCCAAGGAGCCCACTTTGGACTTGGCGTTCCATTGAAGTTTCACTTGGGATATCTGTGATTGAAATTTGATGACATTTATAACAATGCTCGACATAGGTTTGCTTCTAGACGCTATTGTTTAATGAACATCGGAGAGAAAAAGATGTTTCTCAAGAAACGTGGGAGTAATTTTTTCTTATTGGCAATAGGGTGATTAATTCAATACCGAAGTCGAAAGGGATCAACCTTTTTGTCGCCACCGCTGGGCGTGTATTTGTCGTTCTTCGCGGCGATCTTCGGTTGCGCTTTGCTGAAGTCAAGCTTCCTGTTCTCAATTTTCACTTTACCGCCGCCCGGCTTGTAACTCGCGTTGTCTAGAGAACCGATCTTCGACCGTACAACCTTCAAGTTCGGGGAGGGCGCAGCGCCGACTTGAACTTTATTCATCGGCAGCTCTGCAGGATTGAAAGATTCGTTTGGACGCACGTTCCGTTAATGTAATATGACTTTTTAAACATTGTCCTTACTCTAATTCTTTCTATGGCATTCAGTCCGATTTCTCAGCGATGTAAAATAGATGCTATTATATTTATGTGAAACGAGAGGACCAACGTTAGCGATATTAATAGCGAATTCGGTTGCTCGCACTGGTGCGCACTCAGTACACACTAAGGTCTATTTATAGTCAATTTTTACACTTAACTTCTTCAAAGAGTATTTAGCCAAAAAGTGAAAAGATAAATATGAGTTTACAATAGTAGTATTAAAAAATAGAGAAAAAAATTTCAAATCAAACCTCAGTAATGTTCGGACGTGCACTTATTCTTATCTTTTGACTCTATCTCACGGATGACTCGCTTGTCTACGAATTTTTCTTGTTTTCTTATTTGTATTGTTACTTAAAAAGGACCCGAAGTAAGGTCCAAACGTTGTAACGAATTCAATAAAATTTGCCAGTTGGGTTGACAACAAGCCTACTTTTTAAAGAAAAGTAAAGGCTGATTTATGGAGGCCTTGTTCTTTAATAATTTATGCCCGAACTGATAAAGAAAAAATATATTTTATTTATCACATTGCCTATTCTGTAATACGTAAAATCCGATTTCACTGAAATATAGATATGACTTTTCAGGATCTGGAAGACATCTCTCAGATATCCAAGCGATATCTGAATAGTTTTTTGTATCAGATATTGTAACATTTAGATATCTCCCAGATACTTTTGTGACTTTTTTTGGTGTGTAGGAAGAGAAGGCTTGTCCATCTTACAATATTGGGTCAATATTGAGAATACTAGATTTACATTATTTCCAATATTGTGCCAATATATTGTGCTATTAGGGATCTTTCGATATAAAAATTGACTATAAGCAAGCCTTAGCGTGCACTCAGTGTGCACTAGTGCAAGCAACCGAATTCGCTGTAAGATATAACAACTAAGTACTTTAGTATTGATGGCATATGTTAGAAATAGAGCTCAAACCACTGTGGAACAGAAACTTACTTTTTTTCTCTTGAGCAGTCGAAGGTCCGTCGGGGGTTCGCGGTAATGATTTTGCGGATTTCGTAGGCGACCCTGCGTTCGATCTTTTGTCGGCATCCCCATCCGTGCTCAGCGCCTATTTGGAATGATTTTAATATATCGGAAAGAGATATTTCTGAGACATGGTATAAAAATAGAAGGAAAGGAGAGCTGTATGTATAGAGATAAGTGTAATTTAAGATATTTACCCCGCTGCCTTGCGAGTCCCTTGTTCTACCGTTTTGGACCGCTGTGAGAAGAAAAACAATACATTATTACGTCGCAATGGGTAAAAGACGCAAGTAAAAGTACGCGTACGTCAAAATCGTGCCGCACCGAAGCAAGTCTCGAGAATCTCAAATGGGAGTAGTTCAATTCCCTAGTAGCACAGTGCATTGACCAAACATTGGTTAAACATCGGCCCAATATTTGGTTGTACCGAGCCAATATTTAGCCAATGCGCTGTGCTACTAGGGTTTTTTGGTTCTCATCAATATGTTTTATATAAATTTAAAATGTTCTGCAACAGAAACAGAATTTCCCTGTTTGCGAAATTTCTTTTTATATCTTTCTTATAATTCCCGGGGCCTTTCCCGGTGGAGGGACGGAAATGGCTCCTCTGAATCTTTAAAAAGCGAGCGATTGCAAACAAATTAACATTTGCGAAGCGAATCGGGATCTGCTCTGTTCTCAATTCAATTTGCGCACCAGCGCGACCTTTTTTCTCCGCAGCTTTCTTCTCGTCGTCCGGTCTCGCCGATGTTTGCGCGCGCGGAGTCTTGGACGTTAGAGAGGTGGGCTTCGACGCCGCTGTCTTGTTCGCCATTTCCATCGCCTTTTCAACGGCCGAGTCTTCGACGAAGGACGTTTTCTTCTTCCCGTCCTCTGTCCGTTTCCCACTATCGACGGGAGACTTCGGTGATCGAGGGCCGTGGCTGGAGGACAGCGTTCTCTGCTGCCCGTTATCGTAGCCCTTTATACCCTCGGGCGACCTCGGCGAGATCAATCCTGACGGTTTGTCTCGATTCCCCGGTGTCGTGGGTGACCTCGGCGACTTGCCGCTCGTCGAACTCAACGATGACGCTGGTCTACTAGACTCTTTCACCCGCAGAGCGCCTTCGGCGGGTTTGTCCGGCTCGGCCTCATCGTTGCTCGGTTCCATTCCAGCTCGAGGTGTACTCGACCTGTCGGGCTCTTTCTCCGCATTCGGAGACGGCGCCAACTGCGAAGCCGGCGTACTCGCGCGCGACTTTTCTGGCGCCTTCTCTGGTGTTCTCGATTCCTGTTCCGCGTTTCCGAACGATTCTAAACCGGCTGGGGTACTCGAGCGCGACTTATCCGGAGTCTTGACCGGCGTCCGCGACTCCCGTTCTGCGTTTCCAGGCGGCTCCAGTCGGGCCGGAGTGCCGGAACGCGATTTATCCGGATTCCTGTCCTGTTCCGCGTTCCTAGGCGTATCCAGATAAGACGGGGTGACAGATCGCGAACTGTCCGAAGACTTCGAAGGAATCTTCATGCTCTGTTCAACGTTCTTGAGCGCGTCGTTGGTGTTATACGGGCTGCTGGGCTTTTTTATCTCCTCGGATACCGATGCAGCGTTGATCTCTCTACTCGACGGCGGTCTGCCATCGGGCGGTTCCTCTCTTTTTCGCTCTTTATCACTGCTTACTGCAGAGGATGGTCTGCTCTGAGAAAAGTAAGTCGCCGTATCATCGACGTTAGCAGAAATTGGTCTTGAGTCCATTCTTTCCACCTTATCCTCGATAGCCGTTCCCGGTCGGCTCGTAGGTCTACTGGCGTCATCGACTCTCCTCGGGGTTGAGGGCGATTTGGAGCCGTTCACCAACCCCTCGGGAGCACCGTCGCCATTGTGTCGCGGCGACTTCTTGTTATCCATCACGACATCGTCGTCGTCGTCATTCTCGCCGTTCTCGCGAACATCGGACCTCTTTCTCTGCAGATAACCCTCCGGCTTATCAACACCCGCGCCGGTCTCATTGATGTCCGCCATTTTCTCGATGACGATGCGCGGTCGTGTCGGTTGCTTGAGCTCCTCGTTTGACAAAAGATGCTGCCGCTGCAGGCTCAGCAGCGAGTCATTTCTCAGTAACTGCCGCGGGAAAACGGATTCTTGGCTGGGTCGTCGCGGTTCGCCCTGGGGAGGCGCGACGTCCGGTCGCTGAAATCGCGGATCGCCGCCCCGCTGCTGTTGTTGCTGCTGTTGTTGCTGCTGTTGCTGCTGCTGCTGCTGCTGCTGCTGCTGCTGTGCCTGATACGCCTGTTGGTTAACAGCGAAGGGTGGCCGTTGACCTCCCGCTCCCTGCGGCGGAGGACCTCGGATCCCCGGAGAGTACGCGAAACGTTGATTCGGGGGTAGCAGCGGATTCTGCGGTGGCAGCTGGCCAGGTTGCGGCGACCTTGGAGGGAAAGAGCCCCCCGGTGGCCTTGGTGGACCGTAGGGTCTGAGCTGCACGAACTGACCCGAGGCTGGCGGTGGACCTAGAGAGGAACGGCTGTCCAGTCGCCGTAATGGTGGTCCCGGCCGAGGTGCGCCTATGGGACCATTATTTATCGAATTTCTGGGAGACGGAGGGGGACCTGGCGGTCGCGCCTGAAATCCTTGCGGTGGTAAAGGAACGTTTGGCTTCACCTGCGGAAAAATAGCATGCGTCGCGTACATCTGTGCGGGAATTCGTCGGTGAGTCTAGCTGCTGTGATAAATCAGTTTCGCAGAGAACGCGACGAACTTGGCAGTCGCTTGGGGTACTCGCGTTACAAATAAGCGATTTACGTTCTTTCATCCGGAAAACGCGGGGTACTGAATACTCGATATTTGTCTATTTAGTAACCTGCCGGACTGTTCGGGCCCAGTGTATTATTTTCACGACCGCAGTGCTTCGCAGTTTGGTTGAAACGCGGGAATTGGAGACGCCGCGATCTGGCGAGGTCAGTTTTTAATGCTATAGACATATTTATCATCAGGCCAAGCTGGCAGTCACGCTTTTATTCGTCGTGAAGAAATATGGAGATTATATTCGTGCGTTTCTATATTCGAAATCTGAATTCCCTACTTGAAAGCCAGGACGAATCTGTTCCAAGTTTCTCTCGTTGAAACGTCGATCTTATCTTCTCTCTGTTAAACGGATCTAAGCGAATTGTTGATACCTTGATTCGAGTCATTATAGTCAAGCCTGAAACGCGCGATTTGGCACCGAAGGCGTTCGCGACGCGATTACAATCCGACTCCTAATCTCGAGCGACATTGGCACATGGAGAAACGGAACCGAAGGTTATCGGTGCAACGAGGCACAAATTGTGATCGACAGTATTAACCTTGACCCTCGTCCCATCGATCTTACCGTCGTGCCGCGGTTCGAATTGCGGGCGTACAAAAGTTGACTCAATTTTCCGCGTCATCCTGTAGTTAACTTCCGACGCGAAACCACCGTGGACTTTCTGCGAATCTCGAGTGGCGCGTCTTAGCCCCGCGCGTGCTAGCAATTGTTTACCAGCATCGTCGGTATCTTCGCAAGTCCGCCTTTCAGTTTCCCAACGCGATGTTTCATGCCGCGGGCCAATCCGCGCGACGTAAATTATATATAAACTCACTACGAGTTACAATGTAGAAACCGCGAGAGAGCTACGGTCGCTAACGGGAGCCGAAATTCGTGAAACAGTGGCCCTGAGTTTATCGATCTTTTGATAATGCGGGTCGGTGACGTCTCGCCGTGCCGTTTCCACCGTGCCTGCCACCGTTTTACTTTTGGCTCAT
Organism: Vollenhovia emeryi; assembly: GCF_000949405.1. NCBI lineage: Eukaryota > Metazoa > Arthropoda > Insecta > Hymenoptera > Formicidae > Vollenhovia > Vollenhovia emeryi. The sequence continues at coordinate 1,651,314 of NW_011967212.1, read as the reverse complement.
TATGGGATCGAGCCACGAACGACTCGACTGCCACTGCGATTCATTCGCCACGAGGGATGTTACGTTCGCGGCCAAAACCCTCGTTATTATTATATACAAAAGAGTTGTAATTGTTTTACACCAACTCTTTTTATTGGCGGGATTGAGCTTATTAATTTTGTTTAGAATTAGAGAACGCAACACAATAGACACAGAATTACAAAGAAGAAACGCAATCTCTGTCAGTGTCAGTGGATTCTGTTAATGATCGTCGATCGTGTTAACGTTTCGCTCTCGTTCTCTATTGCTTACCATAGTTTCTCCGTGGTCCGAAGCAGGTTCGGCCACTCTGTTCGCGGTTTCCTGCGAGTCCATATCAATTTCTTTCACGTACTCTTATGGGTATACCTCAACCTCGCCTTCGGACAATATGGTTCCCCGTAAACCTGTTGCGTAAACATGTGACCAGCGAGTCTTCGTCAAGGTTCACGAACCAAGCGATCGACACCAGTGCCGCTACGTAGTGAATGAATGTCGCAGCGTGTCAGACGAGGACTACCCTTGTCTCGCACTACTAGAGACACTGCATTACGTATGCACGACGTACGCACGTGAGAAAAGCGGCGAGAAGGGTATCGGAAATGTGCCAGAAGGAAACACATTTTATATACCAGAAGCGAGCTAACGAGGAGTAGCTTCAATATTAAATTTCAAACGTGAGAAAAAGGACGGAAGAAAATAATTTTACGTTTAACCGCAGGGGAAAAATGTAATTGATAAATTAGATCGAATCTTGGACAGTCTGAAAAATTGTGTCGCGCTACGACATTTTATAAGACATAAATATTGGCGCGTAGTATTTATTGTTACGTTTGTTATTTAAAAAGCTTAATCTTCTGTCAACGCGGGAAACTTAGTAAATGTTGCAATGATAAATTAATACTTAATTAAAATTTACCGATGAAAAATTGCATAACATTCTGCTATTGTGTAGTAGGGGAACCCGGGGCATAACGGGAACGCTAAGGTTAAAATTAATTTTAAACAAAATGAAAATACATAAATGAATTATTTTTTTACGAAAATATTCTTTGAAATGTCTACTATAAGAAAAAAAATGGTTTTACT
>NW_011967212.1:1615700-1649758 GCF_000949405.1 Vollenhovia emeryi | reverse complement strand
GGTTCCCCTATTTAGATTTTATAAATTTATTTCGGACGCACTTTTTAATACGCGGGGCACAATTTTCATCCGTGTATTTAGAAACTCCTGGGCATTTAAATGCTATGAATAATTCATAGCCGAAATATGATACAGACACTCGACAGTTGTATATATGTGCCTACCTCGATATAATCCTACAATGCGTGCAATGACGACAGCCTTCAATTATAAAGTACCACCTGTTTTCTACGTGCCACAGATATTACGTGCCGACGACGAGATTACAGCAATCAAACCGACAGCAATTACCAATGGTGTTTTACAAGTGCGAATATTCTATCAGTGAATAAACAGGAGTGTGCGTGATCAATTAGATACTTGAGTTTAACAAGATTAACGATGTTGGGAAATGAAAGAACAATTTCAAACAATGGAGACGCTTCAAGTTACCTTAAACGGGAACGAAATATATTTTGCCTATTTCTATTCAACGCGGAGAAAAAGCGTTTTCTTCAATTTTCATGTCAAACTACATTTTCGCAAAGCGTCCGGTAAAGTTTGCGAAGTCAAATCGGTTTTCTATTTAGAAATTCAAAATTATAATATTGAGATACCGCACCGAGGAAAATTTTCCATCGGATAAGCCAATTAAACAGTGTTTTTGATGGTTAACTTTTCCGATTAAATTATGTACATATTCGATGTAATGCAGTTACCGATGAAATTTGATCGAAAAACGTAATCGGAAACACTATTTAATTGGTTTAGCCGATGAAATTTTTTCTCAGTGTAGTAAAATGTATGGTAAAATTTCAAAAAAACTCTCATAAAGTTCTTCAAAATGTCCCACGATTACGTTATTTTCAGGATAAATTTTCAAAGAAAATTCTCTCCCTACATAGCTACGCAATGCTCCCAAAACTACTGGATTAAAAATACACCTTATCTAAAAGGTCCCATCAGTTTATTCCGATATTAGAAACGAGTCAATAGTCTTACGAGTAATCCTTCGAATGCACGATACATTGCGATGAACTGCGTACGAGCGTAAGCGCGATTTCTTAGACCTCAAAGAGTGGAAGACAAAAGTGGTCGAGGGTTGAACATAAACGGAGGAAGACACGCGAACGATCATAACTTGCGCGGAACGGCGAAACAAATCGTATTGCTGCAGATCAACGTCGATTGACCTTGGTGAGTAACATCGTAAAATTGCTCCATGAGACGAGAAGTCCCGTGTTCAGAGACGATAACTAGAGGAGCAACGTTCCTTGAGCGGGCCCCTCGCAACCGCCAGGCGCATCGATCCTAATCATTCCTTCAGATTTTATGTATCGTTGCAATTTCTCTTGGTCTCATCGCCATTAATCACTGTAACAACGTCAGCCTCGAGTTTGCATTCGGATTCGGCATTGACCTTTTTCTCGTAGTTAATATTTTTTCGTCGTCCTTTCACGGACATGTGGAAACGCTATTTCGCGATATTCATCATAGATGATGCGTGAGTTTTTCTTCCGTCGCAAGGAAAATTGATTTAAACCAATCGCGGATATCAATTCGAAAGGGCACAGACTCGAAAGTGTCGTCAGAATATAGAAATAAATGTCACGAAAAATTCTAGAGAGGAACTAATGTGATCGAGATAAAAGCTTTCGCGAAATGTGACTGTGAATCGAGTGTGTCTCGCTCTTAATTTACGGCATGCGACTTAGAGGTGGGTTAAATTACTCGCGGTCGATCACGTCACCGTAGCTGCGAGTAATTAAGTCGGTTAGAGACACGAAATGTACCTTAAATTAACATTTCGCACGCATAACGTATAATAGCTCGAGTGCCCGATAAAATGACATTTAAGTAAAAGGCGGTCTAATATGAATTGCGTGTATTGCGTGGGATCTTATCTATAATACATCTAACCTTGCGAAAACCTCTAGACTTTCGCCCCTTTCTTTGCCCTTCTCCCAAACTTTTCTTAAAAAACCGCAAAAGTTTCTCAAAGATATTTGTGCATATTTCATTACATATTTTTATTAAAAAAATTTTAATTGACTTTAACACCTTGTACGACTCGTATTTTGTGGCCCCTGTCCTTTGATATTTGTTTATACATTTAACGAGCGCTCGTTCCTCTATTAGTTTCATTTCTTCTTACTGTATCATTGGGATACAGGAATCTATAACACACGGTGGGAACTTGACGCGAACTCTATCACGGCGAACACGTGGCCGGAGTAATATACCGTTAATATACATCGGATCGTTAGAAATAACTGCACCGGCGGGTATCAATTCATTCTGTCAGACCGTGTATCTATGCTTTACGACCGACAATCGTGATTACTGCATTCTAAAAATTCGACGGGCGTATCATGAGAGAATCCCTTCGACGTTTTCACAATACGTTTTACGAAATCTACCTTCTTTAATTATGTAATAACCCGAGTCGAAATTTTGGCCCTACGTTGAACCTTTAATTCTATTATACAATTGTAGTAGGACCTAAGATAGTAAAAGAGGTTTAATTGCAAATACAAAATTTACTCTTACTTTAAAACTGATAGTGTCGGAAATTTTTACTTTTGTCAATTTAGCATTAAAGTAGGCCCCTTTAAGTGGGAGCTAAAGTAAATTTTTAGATTTAAAGATTCGAGGGAGAAGTAAAAAAATATAATGTCATCAAAGTAGGTTATTGCTGGTCTATGTAGGTGTATAGATCAGCTAAGTAGGTGTAAAGTATCCTTAAAAGTGCCAAAATAGTACCAAAATTTCGACTCTGGGATGCTCGCTAAAATGAATTTACGTAGAGCAGTAATACATTCCACTAAGCACTTTAATTTACTTTTAGTAATTCTAACTGTTAGATACACGTTTGTTAAGGTAAAAATAAAAGGAAATCAAAGCTCGACAAAATGGAAAACAAAGTCGCACGAGACACATGAATCTTTCAAGTCGTAAAATTTTACTGTAAACTTTCTAAAGTTTGTGGAGTAAAAACAGAATCATGGAGTGAAATATCCACTCCAGTGGAGAAAATATTTACTCCGCTAGAGCGATTATTTTACTGAAATTTACTCCGTGGTTCTATTTTCACTCCAAAAGCTTTAGAGAGAAGATGCGATGTAGATTCGTCCGATCGAATCCTCTTTTCCTGAGTGAAAGTAAAACTCGATCTATTTCTTGAGGAAGATACGGCCATTTCTTTTTCAAGTTTACGCGAGAGGCGTCACGAAAATCGACGTCTGGACGGAATTTCTAAGCACGTCGGCCACTTCCGCTTTCGTTTCCGACGGAAAGATCAGGAACAGGCTGCTCCGTAAAGAGCAGCTCTGCCAGCCGGCAATTCCTCGAGTTATTGATCCGACCCGGTGAGTGTGTTTGACTCCGCCGTTCACGTGTGCACACACGGGTGCGTCATGCAATATGACTAACAAGGGGACACTAACCACTGCTCTCCACCAATTTCGATAAGACTCGCAGCAATGATAGAAGATACCATCTAATGAAATATGTAATGCCGTGTTTTCGAATGGGCCCTCGCTGAGCTGAGTTACAAGCGATTAAGGCTGGGTCCTTCGTCTCACGTAACACTTTAGTGGCCGATATAATGTTAAGCTGTCGTACCTCAGCGACTGGACGCGGTTGAGCTGGTGCCAGAAAAATTTTTTACACAGCGCACAGTGTCTTCTTGCAAGTTGACGCGTGTAGACTCCCCGTGAAGAGAAGCCGACGCTCGATTGACCAAATCGGCGATTTCAACGCGGTGCGAAACTTCGACCGGCTTTTAATTAAAGGAACGATCGCATGGATGCGATACGAGGTTATACGGGGTAGCGCGAGCTCCCTGTTAACACCGAAGTTCAGGAAAATAAGATCCATCAAAGGTGGAAGATTGAGTCTCGGCACTGTTGCTAATTGCGCAATTAGTCGTTAAATTAATTGACGACACATCGATCTCACCGTTAATCTGTGATGTTAATAATATTACTAGACCAATATTTAGGCTGTAAAAAATATTGAGCAAATCTAACAAAAACGAACTTATAACTAAAGAGGACTACTGCGACGATGTCTTTCTAATACGTTTAATGACTTGTAATAACGCGACACTGAAGAAAATAAAAATCTATTATCTGCCCCGATAGGGAAACGTCTCAAATATTGTGTAATAATTGCGTCGTCCAAAAGGAGGAAATTTCACAATGATTGCATTAAGGTGATTCGCCAAAAACGCAGCGGTTTTGTAAGAATAAAATTTCGAAATGGTATTTGCCCAAAAATTGATCATCTCAATTTAGGGGATAAATCGTGCACAATTATTTTGACATTTAGAAGCAAAATTGCCCAGCAACACAGTTACGTGTAACAAATGTTTAAAAAAGATTCAGCCTGGGACGAGTTTACCGTTGGGTCTGCTTCTATCTCGTCTCGCGCGGATTTTACTTACGAGTATGAGACGCCGCGTAGCGGCAGCTCGTCGTAACACGACAGCAATTTAATTGTGCAAATGTTCTGCCAGGGTGATTCGCCAAAACGCAGCTGTTTTGCTGATATACTATTTAGAAAGACATTGCGCAAATATTTATCAATATTTGATGAAAGGTTTCCATTTCTGCACATGTTGTCCGAAATACGTATGCATAAGTCCAAAGTTTCGTCCAAACTTTGTCACGTAATGCTCTAAATATTTTCCTATCGGGGTTGTTTCTCATTAATGGAATTAATTGAAAATTAAGTAAGTAACATTAATTTTCCTGCCATGTATGATACGAGAGAGATTAATTCGGTTAACGTTAGACACGAAGCAGCTCGGTTATTGTCAGCGATACGCCATTCTCTTTTTTTTCTCCTTCGCGAAGGAGGACGTTTTGCGCGTGAGACATGCATGCGCTAATTTTGATTTTTTGTCGATTGCACGCGATCGATACCGAGCTCACGCAATGCCTGTAATTCTGTGAGACCTACATTCAGGTCATCGAATGGGCAAGTAATACGATGCAATTTTCTACCGTGGCTTCCTCGCGCGGCGACGAAAGGGAAGGAAAAGTGGAAGCGAGCGAAAGGGATGAGCGAAAGAAGAAGCTCGTACAACTTCGCTCGCGTCACTCCCCTTCCAACTCACTTTCGATGTCGCATCGCTGGACGCGATCGGAACTCATTGGGCTAATTGCTGTTAACTGATAAGAAAAATTGTTCCTCGTTATTGTACATCGCTATCGTAACGTACGACTTATCGATGTTCTATAAATAGCTCTCGCGAATATTGCGATGTAGAAGGAAAGAAAGAAAGTAGTGAATTTGGGTTACGCTCGGGTAAGAAGGCGATGACACATTTTGTATAATAAATTGCACGCTCCGTTCGCGTTTCGCGCCGGGTTATTTTACGCTGAATCATTCACCCTCGGGGACGGCTCAATTAATTATCAGCTTTTTCTGCTTACTTGTGCAACACGGCACAGTAACCGGCGCTGCTAGATTTGATTAGCGCGGGGATACGTTTCGGTAACGCGGGGTGAAAAATCGCGTCAATTCGTACCCGGCGCGCGGAGAATTCGTTTTCGAAAATTGAGATTCACTGCACGGGTCGTCGAAATTTACGAGCGACACTCTGGCGAAATAAAAGAACACGTCGGGGGTAACGACAGATAACAGCGGTGTTCTACTAGAGTATAGTTTAATAGCGACGCGGGTTTATCACGTAGCAACATCTTTGAATCACCTGCGGCAAACCGCGGCTGCAATTGTCACGTGCGTTAGCTTATCGATAACATGCGGCAACGCTTCCTGGATATTAACCCATTTTCCCGCCTTACGAGCGTTTCGCCAACGAGATTCACGCGGATAGAGCGCGCATTAAACTTTCAAACTGATGAATTCCGGTAAGACTCGCCACGACCAGATACGTCGCGTTTGAAATATCGTTTCCCGGACATTCGTAAGCGGTAAACCGGCAAAAAATTACGGCACCGAAGTGATATAGAACGAACGCAGTAATATGAAACTCAGCCCGATTAAGATCTTCCGTGAGCGATCGTTCCTGGGAAAGCCAGAGACGTCGCGCCCCGTCCGCGACTCGGCGGTCGTGAAGAAGCGCGATATAATTTATTCGTCGATCGGAAACGAGAAATGGCCGCGATCCTTAGGTGGCGATAGCAGCGATACGCGTGCGTGTCGTCTAACAAGTCACGAAAGAAGTGCCAGATTGAAAAGGGCTCGAGTGCCAACGGGGAGACTGGTACTGGTCGATAATCAATGATGCGATCGGCTTTCGAAAGAAATCCCGCTCGTAGATACACCTGGTACAGCCCTCCAGCAGTGCCCGGTTTTAGGACGCTTTTATCGAGCACGTTTTTGACGGAAAAAAACGAGATAGCTACTTTACGCTCATTACGTAAAGTGCCGTCTTATCAGACGCGCGGGCTCTCATTCTGCATTTTAATTAACTCGTATTTTAACGCGAACACACCGCTTATTATTTCTTCTGATCTATGTGTTTATTACAATTGTTGTCCCTTACTCATTGCTATTTCTAGTCTAATTTTCATAATTATTTCTTAGTAAATATTAGGGCTCTGTTGATAAACGTTTAAGTTAATAAGCGTAGAGTGGCAATAAGAGTCAAACGCTAGGTGTTGGGTGCGGATATAACATTAGATTTAATTAGTACAGTTTTTAGTACAGTTGGACAATTTAGTACAGTTGGACAAGTCAAACGTTTCGATCAACCAAAGTGATCCTTTTCAATGGCATCTAACGTGTAACAATATAGATTATTTGTATCGCAACATTAATAATTAAATACAAAGAAATATAAATCGAGAGCAGAAGCTTAAGTTATACAATCTATATTGTTACACGTTAGATGTCATTGAAAAGAATCACTTTGGTTGATCGAAACGTTTGACTTGTCCAACTGTTTAAACATTAAATCTAACATTAAATCCGCACCCAACACCTAGCGTTCGGCTCTTATTGCCTCTCTATGCTTATTAACTTAAATAATTATTTCCGCTGTTATTGTTTACTCTACTCCCTTTCCTTATTTTCCAGAAACCTCCGCTATGGCAATTTCCACGGCAATTGCTACAAATGCACAATTAAGCGACAAGTATACGAGAAAGAAGCGTATCGCTGGCTCATGGTGCAATCTCTCTGGAAATTTGTATGTACCGAGCGATTGTAAGATGCGCAGTTTCTATCATACCGCACTTAACGCGCATGAAAGTGAGGCGTATGACTTGGAGAGAAAAGAATCTATTATTCTAATCGACCGACGCAGTACTACTGTACGCGTGTAGTTGCCTAATGCGTAAATATTCTACGTGCGTAACGTGTCTACGATGGCTACTGCTACGATGTGTGGCTGGACTATTAATTCGTATCCTCGTGTACAGCGGCCAATTAGGAACAATATACCGGGCAGCAAGGTCTACGAATTGCACAAGCGACGTTCCTTCGATGGCAAGATCGACTGCATTGATAATTATCACGATTGAACAGTGACTACCTCCCGTATACCACGATAAGCTTACGTCACTTTTAACGCATGGCTACTTAGGCTCTAAAACACCCACGAGCTCAATTAATTTTCGGGCGCGGGCAAGAGGTCATCCGCGTCATTTAGTCTCGTTTACGAGCCGGAGAGCAACGCACGGCTGTTATCCAACGTGTCGTCCGGCTTTCGAATTCTCGAATGAAACTGCCGCGTTCAATTATCCGGTCGAAGACATCGTGTCTCGAGAGTCCGGCGACCTCCGCGAGTCACTCGACTGAACGATTGAAACGAAAATGTCCCGTCGAAAAAGTCGATCTCTTGCATCGCCGAAGATGACGACGCGACGTTCCCTCGGACCGGTAGCAATTATTAGCGTGGACAGACACGAAGAAGAGCTCGGTGGCCCGTCGTTTCGGAGGACTCTACGATTATCCGCGGTCTCGTCGACGACGTCGCGGCCTGGTCCCGTCGGAGGAGTCGGCTTACCTGGCGACGTCGGTTTCACTTTCGTCGGGCCTCCTCGACCTACGCTGGCCTGTGTGAGTCACTAAGCTCGCGCGATACCCTGCGGCAGCCTCTCCGGCGAAGAACGCACAGTGCTCGCTCGGTCGGCACCGGTTTGGGCCGCCGCCGTCCGTTTGTCCTGCCGTTTCTCTGCTCCTGCGCTCCAACGCCCAGCCGGGCTCAACCTTACCCTGCGCACTACCACTCGGCGATGCTGGTCTCCTACGTGCAAGGCGGACTCGCGAGAGACAATCCTATCGATAAATTATTGCGCGCCCCACGTCACTCCCTTTCGGCGCGATTGGGCTTTTGCAGTTTTTCAAAACGACACACGGCCCTACACTTGTACACCGCGTTCGAAAAGTCTAAACAAAAATTTGAGCCTATTGCGAGAATGTCGCATACGCCTCTCTCTTTGTGTTCTCTTAAAGTTTATCCTGAAAATCGTGTAATCGCGGGACAACGTGGCACTTTGAAGAATTTTACGAGGGTGTTTTGCAATTTCACCATACATTTTATTAGCAAAACGTACACTAAGTATAATTACTAATAAAAAAGTATAATTGGTATTTTGAACAACTTTATTAGCAATTATATTTAGTATACGTTTTACTGATAAAATGTACGGAAAGATTTCAAAAAACTCGCATCAAGTTGTTCGAAATGCCACGGTGGCCCACGATTACGTGATGTTCAGAGGGTGAACTTTTGAGAGAAAATTCTCTCCGCGTAGAAGCCTTATTTATACAGCCAGGTGTTTATGCCCCACCCTGCGCATTTAAGTTTCTTCAATTTAACTGAGACTTGAGCAAGAGGCATCGGACACGCGCCTGGGCACCTGGACGGTCATTCTGAGACCATACACGCGTTTGAACCTGCCGTTCCTTCCGGGGACATTCACCGCGCCGCGCCGTCCCAGCCGCTGCGGATTCGTGCTCGATAGAGCAAGCGTGCCAAAGTTGCGACGATTAGGACGCGTTCCAACGGACCGGAGACATCGCTCCGATGATTACGAATGAGAGGGGACGAAAGCTGCATTCCAATATTAAACCACTTGATTTATTCCGTTACTTTGCGCTTTCGCCCGACGCGCTCGCTCGCGAATTCTGCGCGCGTCATCGCGAGAGGTGCCCGGCCACCCTCCGCTGTCTCCGGGGAGCGCGTAAACGCACTCCCGTCTCAATTACCACCGCCCTCTTTTTTATGCCGAGGAGCTTAATGTCCTGTTTATCTCTCGCGCGTAATATTTGCTAGTCGGAGACGCACCCTGGCACGCGGTCACTTCAATTCCGATGTTATTACCTTAATGCGTAGGGCACGACTGGTTTACGTACGTTCGCCGGGCTGGGAGCAGCTTGTTCGGAAGGGAGAGAATCCGTGAACTCGCGCCCTTCCCTCTGCTATTCCAGCGATCTTGGCATTTATGATATTGCTAGTGTAACTTCCGTAGATTTATCGTTTAACTTAGAACCGACTAACAACTGTATGAGAGAAAAATCGCGGAAGAAATACGTATTTCGAAACTGAATAAATGAACAACATCAAAATTGACTGCTGGCGACTTTTAAGAGTATTCTTAATAGTAAATAAATAAAATATGTTTGTTTCGCAAAGTAATATTTAAGAGACGATTTATATGTATTTCCATATAATTGGAATGTTAAAAGTGCAATTCGTGAAGTGTCTGTGCGTGGGACAACATACGAATTTAATTATATCAGGCTGGGGAAAGTCTTATAAGTCGCCAGAAGTAATTAAAACTTCAGAAGATTACTCGACCATGTCTGGCAAATTTTTATGTTTTAATTTTAATTATATCACTTTCTTCTATTTGTTGAGAAAATGTCTCACCCAGACGCGACCCGAGTCGAGTACTTGGTCCCGGAATAGGCCTCAATTATTCCATTCTGTCTTCATTTAGACCTCGGAGTCGGTTTGAAGCTCCAATTTGAGGCACGGATGAGTAAAACAATTGCGTTTAACCTCATTCTAACCCTCAAAGAGAATGTAAGAAAGTGTTTCACCCTTTTCGAAGCCTCTTAGGCCGAAGAGGATCCACCGAACCTCCCGTTGATTGCACTCGCATTGGCCTCTTTACTGCTAAAAAGGAAGCAGCGACTCTTTTCAGGCCTATCCGCGGTCAAAAATTCAATATATTTTCTCCGACACAAGGACCTCAGCTCGACCTCGTTGCTTCCAATTCAAAAATTATACGAGGCTAAACTGAGGCCAAAATATTCGACTTGGGGGAGAGTTTTCATGAGAACGCAAAAGTACCTAGTTCGGCAATCCACAGAATGCCGACAGGTCTGTTATTAAATAATTTTCGCGCTGCAATTTTCCGAAGCAGACACAGGAGTGCAAGTAACTCAACTCGATCGCAGACATTCCCGCGCAGTTCGACGGCGAAAGCCGATTATGCCAACGCGGAAAAGCCTGTTTGATCATCAACGGCTTGGAGCTTTTCGACGTCCGCGGGACGTTGTTGGCGCAGCTTTCCTGAGTCAATCTTTCATCGCGCCTCGCCGCATACCTCGTCTCAGTTATCGCGAGGCAGATCGCTATTCGCTCGCGCGTCGGCCGAACTTTTCTCCGATCTGAAAACAGTTCGGCCATTCATCCGGCGTTACAGCCCTCGGATGGATGCCCCGCCACGATGCTATCGATGAGCGGACCCGACGAGTTGCAGTCGCGTCTTGGAGTCGCCGCATCTCGTCGGCGGAACATGCCGGCTCGAGATCGATCGGCGCACTTCCTCTCGACTGCGAGAGATAGAGAGAGAGACGTGTTTGTCCGTTTCCTCGAGGGAGTCGAGACTCTGCTTCGGTGTTTTGCTCGCGCGCTGACGTACGCCCCGAAGGAAGGATGTAACACTGTGTTGCTCTTACCTAGAACAAGAATTTTTCAGTTTTATTATCAGGGTCGGCAGATGGGCGGCGATAGGAAGGCGGCGTGTAAAATCGATTGCGCGAAATCGTTCTCGCTAGGTCGCCGTAAAATCACCGAAACGCGCCGGCATAGAATTTGACGGCTGTTAAGCACTGCGAAATTGGTACGACGCTAATGCCGCGGTTAAGAAATCGATGCCGCGCGCACGGCAGGAGTGAAAATGCTAGTACGGCGAAATCGTTTATCTACGAGGTATACAGCTGTTATAACGCGCATATAGCCGTAGTGACCCAGTGACACGTCGGGAATTCACGTATTCGTAATTTTTCTATCGTATGCATTGTGTATGATGATCAATATATTTAATGACACCCTTTCCAGTGGCATTAGATGTTATTAGGCGTTAACAAATGATCGTCTCGGATGATTTATTAATAGAGGAAAGTCCTCTGCTATGAGATAGGCTTCCGATACGAGGTTTTCAACACACAATTTCAATCGCAAATCTTTTTTTCGCAACGATTACACGATCTAACAATGAATTTTCCGCTAAACAGATTCCGCTCCAAGGACAAATTCGTGGTGGAATCAACCGAGGACGCCTATTAATTTGACAGAAACCCCGCTATCCCATTTTAGGATTCTGTCTCGTAGTAGAGGACTTTCCTCTATGCAAGCTCAATATTATTTTCCAACAATGGCGACAGGTTTTATTTTTCAAAAAGTGAAAGAAGCGAAAATTCCGATTTTACGTAATAAAAAAAACATATATAATGTTTGATTGAAATATATATTTTAGATATGCACGCTGAAATGTTTTACGGTGACAACTTGCGATAAATCGGCGTCTGTTGGTGATCGAGAAACAGGGATTTTGCCGTATGTACAGACGATTTAGCCCTTCGGTTGCATGACAGTCGACGTCGTCACCGATGAACGATCGTTTAAAATTTCCACTGTTCACCCGCACATAGCCTGTCACGCAGAATCGATCGCTGGCAATTAATAGCAGCACGAATTCAAACAAATGTGAGATGAAGCGCAACGCAAGTAAGTACGAAGCAGCGCATTATCGAAATGCAAACTGTAATCGTTTTAACAACCACGAGTTCCAATATTGTCTACACTTTCGTTGGCGTGTCACTTTAAATTACATAGTATTTTAAATGTAATCTAAAATTTAATAACTCGCTACTTTGCGTAGTTTCTCCAATCGCCAACTTATATTTCTGGGAATTATAACAATTGCTTGGAGTTGCGAATTCAAATAATTTCTGTACTCCGCTGATTGCACTTTTGTGCCACGTGAGTCGTAAAACTTTGATCATTAATATTCATGCAATTTAACGAAATTAATTTAGCAATGTTTTCTCTTGCTCGAAATTCATTTTTGGCGAGTGACCAAACCCACGTACGGTAATAGAATTAGTGGTAGGTCGGTAGGACGAAGCAAAATCAATATGGGAATTTTCTTCAGTAGGAAAGCACAGAGCTTGCAAGCTCAAATGTTTCAAACACGTACCAGTGGAGCAGAGCAGGTGAAACGATACCGACAGAGTGTAAAGTTTTCTCTTATCATGAGCTTTTGCATCCCATATCTAATCACATTATAGTTGCTCGAAGCACCAATATGCGCGTCAAGTAACTGAACTTTACCGTTTTGTACGAATTAGGTACACAAACTATTTTATCTCTAAACAAAAATATATATAAATATATTTGAAAATTGATGTATTAGCATCCAATTTTATCGCATTTTTGCATTATTCGTGTTTAAAAACTCCATGTTATTTGATAAAATTTAGTTATAGCTTTTAGAAACAATAATTATTGTTCCTTATGTTATATTTTAGATATTATACGATTAAGAGAAATATCTTATAATATAATTATTGATTAAATTTCATAAGTAAACGATTGTTCACTTCTTTTGTTAAAAAAACATTTTTGCCATGAATTGATTAAATTTCATAAGTAAACGATTGTTCACTTCTTTTGTTAAAAAAAACATTGTTTGCCATGAATTGTCTTCGTCGGTTTCATAAAAAAAGCACGCAAAACTTGTTTCAAGTGTGGCGAAAATAGAGAAAGGAAACGGTTCTTTCTTTCACGTATAAGAGCTCCGAGCAGCCTTGTGTTCACTCGAAGAGCATTAATCCACCCCGGCGGAAACCCTGCAAGGTTTCCTCTTGAAACGTGCCCAGTGGACAGTCTCTTATATCGACGGGAATCGATAGTCTCGCCTGTCTCTTATCCCCGCGAATGCTGTGCGGCCGCAAAGCGCCGTCATTGATATTTATTACACGGTAAGCCGAGGCGGACTGCAAAATTGATATTTGCATGCTCGGGCTTCCCTCAGCGGGCCAACAAACATGAACATTGCGCAATCTTATAGCGCGTCCTCATCCATTTATTCAATATATTCCTACATTTTGTATACTAATTTATATAGAGGAAAGTCCCGTATTATAAGATAGGCTTTTAATGTGAGCGAGCAGGTTTTCAACATCCAAATTCAGCGACAAATCTTTTTTCGCAACGATTGCACGATCTAACAATGAATTTTCCACTAAACATATTTCACTTCGAGAGCAATAAATTTATGGTGGATCCAACAAATGATGCCCATTAATTTAACAGAAACCACGCCAGCTCATATTAGAAACTTTACTCATATTAGGCTCATATTAGGAACTTTACTCATAATAGGGGACTTTCCTCTATTATTTTGTACATTGCAGATTTATACAGTTATCACAATTTTGCACGTTTCCTTGTTCGCGAGATAGAAAATTTTTCTTCAATTTTCTCGATTGAAAAATGAATTGATTAGATTTCCGACACCGCAACGTCACGAGAGATCGTTTCCACAAATATCTAGAGCAGTGATCGTTGTGACCGTGATCTTTTTATACTCTCAACACGCGCGTGACGATTTTATAATCGCTCGCGAGAAACTTGTTTGTGGGCGTTCTTTTCAGCATAAGAATTTGTAGCACACAACAGCGATATTATAGGAAAGCCCTCTATTATGAGATAGATTTTTAATAGCAGGTTTTCAACACACAGATTCAATCACAAACCTCTTTTCGCAACGATTGCACGATCTAATGAATTTTCCACTAAACAGATTTCGCTCCAAGGGCAATCAATTCATGGTGGAATCAACTGATGATGCCTATTAATTTAACAGAAATTAATCCCATATTAGGATTCTACCTCATATTAGAGAACTTTCCTATATCTGCGTTGAATATGTATATATTAAAAGGAAGCTATTTTGTAATAAGAAGTAACAATAGTTTGCCTATTAATTTAACAGAAACCCGCTATCCCATATTAGGATCCTGTCTCATAATAGGGGACTTTCCTCTATCTGTGCTAAATATGTATGTGTTAAAAGGAAGCTATTTTGTAATAAGAGGTAACAATAGTTCGCCTATTACATAATTTAACAGAAACCCCGCTATCCCATATTAGGATCTTATTTCATAATAGGGGACTTTCCTCTATCCGTGCTAAATATGTACCATGTATGTAAAAGGAAGCTATTTTGTAATAAGAGGTAACAATAGTTTTGAACAACTAGCAACGGTCAGATATAAAACGATCTCGCACAGTCAGTAAACAAGACGCTGCACCTATATATCGCACGTTTGGAATTGGTCGGCGGATAACGAAAAGGTGACACGCAGCTATTCTTGGCGCGTGAACCGGTAGACCGGTATCTACCTGTTTAAAGCCGTTGGATTCGATGGAGACGCAGTCACGCAATCAGACACGCACTCACGCACGCGCTTTTTGCTTCTCTTTCTCTCTCTCCACCCGTATTTAGATTCTTCAGCACAAAACTATTGCTGTTGCACGACAGTCATCTTGCCCATATACCCAGGTAATCTGGATTCAACGTTGACACTTGGTTATTTCGAACTTTTTATTCCGATCTGGCATAGATAATTTGTGAAACATGCATACAGCGTAATTTGATTAATTTTTTTATATGCGAAATTAGCAGTTATAGCAAATAATTAATTAGCAACCCTCTTCCTTTTAATGCGTAATAAACTAATTA
Source organism: Vollenhovia emeryi (assembly GCF_000949405.1). NCBI lineage: Eukaryota > Metazoa > Arthropoda > Insecta > Hymenoptera > Formicidae > Vollenhovia > Vollenhovia emeryi. The sequence goes on along the minus strand of NW_011967212.1, from coordinate 1,634,819 downwards.
ATTAATTAAACAACTAGCCAGTTGGGTTGACTATAAGTTTCCCGTCTCAATTTTTCTTCCTTTTAATTGCTTACCGTTTCATCTTCGTTTCGGCGAATAGGAAAGAACGCGAACAGAAATAGTCGTCGATGTAATTTCGTCACGTCCCTAATAAAGTAACGTTGCACGCGTTCGTCTGCGCAAAAAGGTGCCTCGATCGAGGATAGCGACGATCGTTAATTGAGCCGAGAGTTTTTCAACGTCGCTCCAAGTAGCTCCGTGAACCATCGATCGAGGCATGGACAATTAGGCGATCGGGACGATCTGGTCCATTAGCCGCTTGTCGTAAAATTATCGGTAAGGCGATATCGTGCAATGGCAATTCTACACAGGCAATCGGTCACGCCTCGACATCTCGAGGCGTACAACAATGACGGTCGCCGGGCACACGGGTGTGTCACACCGATCCTTTCAAGCAAATTAAAGGCGATCACCGTCGCTCCGCTGTCTCGTTTTATTAAACGCATTACGAACGACGTCGAATCGTTGAGCGATCGCCTAGGACAATTAGTAATTGCACGCGTCACACGATACCTAATGCAATTCTTCGCTTCGGAGGGTCTTCTCGAAAGTTACAGGGATTTCCCTATCACCTTCTGCGCGTCTCGAGCGAGCACACGGGAGCTGAAAGAACGTGTATTGCGAGTTACGCTTTATCTTATCCATTTTTCACTCCCCGGCGATAATGCTCGTGCTCTGCGCAATTACGCACGTAAGTGGGGTTTTAAGGAGCTCGATTTGAAAAATTGCAGAGGAAAGTCCTCTGTTACGAGACTGGCTCCTAATACGAGATAGCGGGGTTTCTGCTAAATCAATACTCGTAGACATCATCTGTTGGTTCCACCATGAATTTATTGCCCTTGGAGTGAAATCTGCTCATTGGAAAACTGATTCTTAGATCGTGTATCGGTTGCGAAGAAAGATTTGTGACTGAATTTGGACGTGGAAAACCTGCTGTCTCACGTTAGAAGCCTATGTCGTAATAGAGGACTTTTCTCTATTATCAACAGTGCATGCCTCGGCGTATTTTAAATGCTGACTCAAAAATTCGTTGCACGCCCTGTCTGTCTCTAAAGGGGGACCTTTAAACGTCCGACGCAAACCGAGTACTCCGTCGCAGCACGGATGCTGCGCGTCGCAGCGCGGCGCGCGCGTTTTATTATCGATTCCCCGCGTCTACCACCACCGACAAGCCCCTCGTAGAGTTTCTACCCTCGCCCTTTACCCAAGCCTTTGTACGACCACGCGCTCCCTTTCCCGGCTTACCCTCACCGAGACACGCGCTCTGGAAGGGCATATTGACGCCAACATACTGCACTTCCAATGCAAGAAAAGTTTGCCTTCCTGACACTTACACGCTAAGTTTGTACGAAAGTTTCGTGCCGAAGATAAGATTATTCTTTAATAGCGTTGCTAAAATGGCTGCCGTTTCGACGCAAAATCTGCTAGGTTTTATCCTGCCGCGAATGCACGCGAGAGACATTTATACGCGCGTAAATCTATTACTACATTTGACTATAATACAAAGCATAGAGAAACCGCGGGCGGTATTTAAAGTTGATTAACATAATTAACGTGCGCGGAGATAAATGTGTATTTATGCGCGTTTAAAATGAATGAAATTCAGCTCTCCAGCTTGTTTCACCACTTCGGGAGTAGTCAATCATACCACTCAAGCTTGAAGTCCGCTCTGATATTCAACGTAACCCGGCTGATAAAGTATGCGGCATGCATGTTTCATACGAACAGAAATATTTCCTTCCGTGATACAAACATACTGTCTGACAAAACATGTCGACCGGCTGTTTTGTAACTTCCTTATTTCCTGGACAGTCGTCCACATTATGAATATTAAACCATCGTGCGCCCGCTGTGAAGCACAAACAGCCCATAATGTCCCAGTGTTCCCGGCCACTTACAACTCACGTTCGCGAGACATGACATCATCGATTATCGTGGCCAAAATTAATCTAAATGACGTCACGACTTGTTACGATATTGTTGTAGGATTCCACATATTCACGTAAGTGTATAAATACTGTAATACGCAATTCTTATTTACACTTCCGAGATCTGACATTCTTAGTAATTTCACTGTCGCTTGTCACATTCTCTCTTTGTGAACTGACAACCGTAGTACGTTTTCTTCATTAATGACATATAAAATCAACTATATGTCTATTATTTGCGCCAAAAGGGACTGTAATTTTAATTATAAGATTCTACATGGAAGTGTATATACTATAATATGCAATTCTTATTTACACTTCCAAGATCTGACATTCTTATTAATTTCACTGCTTGCCACATTTTCTCTTTGTGAACTGACAACCGTAGTACGTTTTCTTCATTGTTTAGTGAAATATAAAATCAACTATATGTCTATTATTTGCGCCCATTATTTGCTTTTTTGGTACAATTATAATCGTATTTTACATTATCATGTGCTATTATTACGTTATGTACAACGCAAGTAAACATTGGCTTGCCAAAAGAGGCTGTAATTTTTGTCAAGATAAGCAAACTACCTTGTGCCACTCGTTGACAAGATCGGTGTGCGTTGCGAGGGGCACTTTGTGTGTTACATGCTCGTTTATCTGCGCGAACGATTCCGGCGATTATGTCGCGCGATATAATTTTAAAGCTGACGTAATCGTCGCGCGTGTACGTTCGAACTGTTATCGCGCTGCGCTTCGCACGTTTACACAGGTAGACAGGCGCGATCGGCGTCCTTGAAATCACGTAACAGTAAATTGTTTCACGCAATCGACAATTATTCGCTACAAAACAATCACTGACCGCGATAGGTTTACGATCGAACTGTGCAGATTTTTTCTAATTCCTTCAACCGCAAATAATTTGTCTTCTATAAATAGCCCTTTTTACATTGCGCCGCGAATATAACGAGAGAGCAAGTAACTCGCGTAAATAAATGTTTGCGCTTTCAAAACACGGGAGCAGCATTAATTTGCAATTTAAATAACGAGAAGATATTCGAGAAGCTTTTCCCGAATGCTTCGCCCACTTGGCGACGCGCGCAAATAGCGGGCGTTTTAACTCTCGCGTTAAGCGTCGCGCGTTGCCAAAGTCAGTTATTGACACCATTAGCCGGCGTATCGCCTGGCCGAGTTCTCCTGAACGTGACGCTTAGCCGATGGGGCTCCGCTGGAAAATAGGCCCTTCCTCCCTTCGCGCGACGAGAGAATGGCCGATGCTGAATAGGCGCCTGTCGCCAGAGCCGCGCTCGAGAGCGCTCCTTTCGCAATAGAAGAGCCGGTCGGTGAACCTCAAGTGCGGACGACTGCCAACGGAGACGGTCCTGCCATTAGCGGGCCGCATGCTGGTGTTTCGCAATTTTGCGGCAGGTCGTTGCGACTAGTTTCGCCGGAGAGTTTGGTCGATACCGCGCACCGCGCGCGAGGCATAATTTACTCTCCCGAGTTTGCTCAACTCTTTCATCCGCGCCTCCGCTGAAGTCGGACGATTATCGGTGGCGTGCTCGAAACGCCGTGCGTCGAAAATCAACCGACGAGCATCGCATGCTCCGCGCCGTCGTACTAAGCGGCGTATTATTCAGCGGAGAGATCACGTTGTAAAGGCGAACTGTAATCGAATAGTCATGAGATTTCGTCGCGCTTCTGGCAACAGGTACTCCACCCATTATCTTTAATATCTTGTTGGACGAAGCGATGCAGATAAATCGGGGAACGATTGAAGGACGCGTCGAATCGAGCGGGGATAAAAATCTCTCGTTATTCGCATAGAAAGACGAGCTGGGGTCCGCGAATGTAGTACGACGCGTGTTTCAGTAATGACCGGGCGTTAGGGCCCGAAGCGGGACGTGGGTAACAAGCAGAACCTTGGCCTCGTACTCGCCTAAGTATTCACGTAACTCCACCGAGTTCTCGCGTCGCGTCGCCTGGTTACGAGCCATTAATCTCGAGTGTAATGACTAGCGGAGGATCCGTTGGTACCAAATAAACAACGCGAAGAGCTGATCGCAACATCAGATTGGCGATCCGTCACGCGGATTGGGATTGCATTATATCTCCCCGTCATCGTAACTCATCGGTCCTTTGAGTTAGTCTTACGCGATCGTGTGCCAAGTGACTCGAGCAACATAATTAATATTTTTCAGACAGACTGAACGCAAATGTTCTACTCTGAAAACTGAGAAAGGTTTGATAAACTGGCGCGATAATCGGGACAACTGCGAAATCCCCTCCGATCATATCCGGAAGTGGCGGAGAAGCAGCGGATGTCTGTATTAGCGAATTCGGTTGCTTGCACTAGTGCGCACTGACAAGGAGCGCGCAATAAGGCTTGTTCGCAGTCGATTCTTATATTTAATCTTGTCCTAAATACACGTTTAAAGAGTATTTAAAAGACTTCAATGACAACTTGATCATGTCTGGCAATTTTTATGTTTATAACTCACAACGTTTCGACCGTGGTTTGTGGTCCCTTTCCAGCGATATTGTATCAAACGTTCAGTGTAATAAATTAAAGGAATCAAGCTTAGGTTCACGAGACGTAGAACATGACTGAAAGAGTATTTAGCCAAACAATGATTCGCGCGGATGCTATATGATCATTTCACTAGCTCAGAAATATTTCAAGAGATATTGAAGACGATCCTTAAACATAAAAATCGACTGTAAACAAGTCTTATTGCGCACTCAGTGCGCACTAGTGAAAGCAACCGAATTCGTTATATGTCCGTCCAAAGCGTCCCACTCGAAAGCGCTGCGACACACCGATTGAAGCTCGGCTCGTAGCTGCCATCGGAGGCGAGTCCTGCCAATTCCGGCGATTACACGCCCACGAAACATCGTTAGCTCATTGACGCTCATCAATTTCCTAATTGGCCGACCGCAGCGGCCGATCCTCTTCACGTGAGCCGATTTTTCTGCTCCGTTTGCCGCGAAGAAGCGAAGCTACTCCTCTCACGTTCAAGTTCGGCGATCCGAGTCTTCAAACTCCTCTTATCGTGACCTCGTGCTAAAGTTTGTCTAGCGATAAGTCGATGAGGTACGAAGTCACCTCGCGGAAAGAGCTCGCGGTCGCTCGCGCGCGATCGTTATTGCTCGTCGCCGAGGCCTTGCGGACCCATTTCGACGTAGGTCAGTCCTGATTCACAGCAAATTGCGGCACGAGCGTCGCTAGACTGTTTAACCTATCGAGAGCGTAACGCTCGTGAAAAGTTTTAAAACAAAAAAATGACTTTTTCCCTCGCTTTCATTCCCTCGCCGACTGTTGCTACCGTTGAAAATGGCAAGTGCCATCCGTGCCACATTTTCGATAGTATACGGAAGAAATTTTCGAATTTTCTCTTAAAAATTTATCTGGGAAATCACGTTAACGTGAGGCAAAATGGCATTTTGAAACCTTGATGAGAGTTTTCTGAAATTTTACCATACATTTTACTAGTAAAACGTATACCTACTAACAGCGATTTCTTGCCCTAGTGCACACTGAGTGCACACTAACGCCCAGTTTCACCAAACGTCGCTTAATCTTAGTTTAATTCATGTTTGTCTCTTTCTAAAGTAACAGTTGGAAAGACAAAGAACGAATTAAGCTAAGCTAAAAGTTAAACAACGTTGATGAAACCGGACCTGCGTCCACGATGCTAGAACTTGGTCCAAGTTCCTTAAGAGCCAATTTCGCAAACGTCGGTTAACTGTCAACCAGAGTTCAAGCGACTCCCTATCTTTTTCTACCTTGTTGTCTAAGAAGAGACAGAGAATCAATTAACGTTCGATTAATAATTAACCGTCGTTTGTTAAACTGGACCCTGAGGCTTGTTTATGGTCAATTTTTCAAGTAGTATTTAGCCAAAAAATAATCCGCATGGATGCTATGCAGATCATTTTGCTAAGAAACAATTCAAGAGATATTTAAGACCATCCCTAAATGTAAGAATTGACTGTAAACAAGCTTTAGTGCGCAGTTTGTCAGTGCACACTAGTGCAAGCAACCGAATTGGCTGTAAATGTAATTACTAGTGAAATGTACAGTAAAATTTCAAAGAGTCGCGTTGTCCCACGACCCCCAGTAGCACAATATATTGGCGCAATATTGGGAAATAATGTAGATCTAGTATTCCCAACATTGATCCGATATTGTAAGCCTTTGGACGTCTTCTCTTATTTAGCCAATATGTCTGTTCAGTAATGTCGGTCTAATATTGACACACTATTCTTATTACATTGTTAAATATTGGCCAATGCACCTCCAATATTATATAATTATCACCGTGCACTATTTACATTAATTCCATGGCCAATATTGGCTCTACGTTGAACAACATCGGCCAATGCAGTTCTAATATAACCAACATTGGACCAATATTTAGCCAACCTGCTACCAGGGACATGAATCCAGCATGAATTTCAGGAGAAAATTCTCTCTGTGCAGAAAGAGAGCTCCAGAAAGTGAGTTGGAGTTGGATTGGCAAGCGTGCCAATTGCGACAACGGGCGCGAGACACCGCGCTTCTCCGCGACAGTGTGTCGATGGTAATAAACGATCCAGACGAATATATTTTCTCACGGTCGCGCATAATGATTTCCGCATCGCGATTGATTCCGCCGGCAGAAGAGGCCAATTGCGTACGAGTGCGGCGACGGCTCGAGCGCGGCTGAGATTAAAGTGGCTGGTTAAAAAAGCTTCCCAGTCGTATGGTTCCACGTTACACGCTGGATTTTCTCATCGCTCCGGGTATAATGCCCCCAGACGCTGAGGCCACCGTACAGTCTTCCTCATAAATCCATGCAGGCGTCGTAATGATACTTCTTGCCGGTTCCCATGCGACCGTGCATTCGGGTCTCTTCGATAATTAATGCCGACAGACGCGCATTACGTACTCCGCGTAATACTTTATATTGTTTCGCGTGCGACTCTCGTGGAGAGTCGTATCGTAAATAGATGCAATTGAAGCGCAATCAGAAAGCATTCGATGCGTCATCGTGTATTTGAATGGATGTACCTGTGTATCGCAGCATGCAATTCTGAAATGAAATGTACGGCAAGCCTGTTCCGTGTCATACGTTTCCTTATCTGTTATCAATAAAGGTGTATTCTTCAGCCTCTCACGGCAAAGCCTTGGATTTCTATTTTTGTAAATTAATAGATATGGGATACTGCAGGTCATTTTGTATACAGAAAGGAAAATAAGTGCCAGATCAATTCTCGTAGATTCAAATTGCCGCGTCCATTGTTTTGTACATACGCGGCAATCTATAATCTTCTTAGAAGCATTTAATAATCTTACGTTCCGCCAAGGTTGCAGTCTTATTTAAATACTATCATTGTCACTTCAAGAATACATAAAATTATTTTGACAATAAAATCATTTTATTTCTTCATTTCTTGGCTGGCGTTAATAAGTTGCTGTTTAATTGATCAAATCATTTCGATCACCATAATCTTCGATTTGAAAATGTGTCGTTGTCTATACACTATTGTTTCCCTTCCATTCAAGAAAATTATTCTTAAATAATAAGCACACATTTTTCTCAATTGAATTATACAAAATTGCGTCATTCAAGTTTTTCTTCCTTTAACGCAATTAATAGAATCTTATTTCAAGATGTTCGCGTTGAAACGAAACGTATTTTCGAAAGGGGAATATTCTGTTTTTCTGTGTATATTGGGACGTTGTGACGTTTCTTGCAAAATACACCGACGCGTGTCTTTGTCATTTGACTGGAAATACTTGCCGGTGCCAAGAGATAAGTGGCAAGTCTGGCTTCCCACGTGCATTATTTAAAAGTATTTAAGTTAAAAATAGCTAAATATTAAGATTACAGTTACAAATAGACGGGTATTTGTTTTAATGGACAACGGAAAGTGGGTCATTTCATTGTGCCACCTGTTTCTTCGATCGATGGCTGCAATTTATCCGATATTAATGCATAAATAAAAATTCAGACACGGCGGCTGTGTCGCGGAAGATTCTTGTTCGATCCAGAATCAAGAAGCATTGTCAACTCGCGCGGAAAAGATGTATGTGATAAATTCACGGGCTATTTCCGTAACATAGCCGTCCAGGCGCTATGTCATTATCATGAATTATATAAACATCGTTACACGCGTCACGCGCTGCGATGCAGAGTGCAGATTAAAACGCGTGGTGAACGGAAGTTAATAAACATACGCAACAGACCGTCAGAGATTCAGGAAAGAATGCATCGGATTGACGAACTCGCAATAACGTCAATTTATACCCCGGGAAATGTTTCACCGCAACGGAACGACGACGCGCTCGAGGGGAAACTACAATAGTTGTCCGTCGATGTCTCGAAGGGCCTAACGAGGACGCCTCGCGTATCTTTAACGAGTCTCCTCTCGCGCTCGAGACAACACCTTGGCTTCCGGAGTTCAACTTAACGAAGCGTCACACACCCGCCGTGTCTCGTTTTTAACGAGCGTCCGAGAGGGTGAGATTAAATCGTCTGTCAACGATCGTCCCTGGCGTCGCGCGCGTTTCTCACAGACCGCGCCCGGCGGATCGGGAACGCGGCTCGTTTTAACGATCGCGTGAGAAGATCTCGGCGGCGCTGGGACAATGGGACGCGCGGAAAAGCCTGATTTTTCCGCGAGATCAGATCCTCTCCCTACGTCGGGTCAAAATGGCGGAAGGCGCGCGCGCGCGCGCCGTTCGCCACTCGGTACGATCGGTTGTCCGTGGACCACGGACGCGGGGCTCAAGGTTGTCGCGGAATGAACTGCCGACGCAGAGGAGGAAGAGCCGCCGAGAGGGGTTTCCGCGTGCGGGACCAACCTGTTTGCTGCAGCCTGCCGCCGGCGACGTCCTTGCCCGGGTTCACCTGGACGTCCGTCATCCTTTCGCGCGCGGCGGTGGGATCTAGGCGGCGGTCGTCTCGAGGACTGTCGTCCGGAGATTTCTCTCCTCCCGCGACCTCGCTGCGCGCCGAGCGCACTCCGCTTCGACGTCTCGTGCGCGCGCGCGCGCGCGCCCGTGTGCGCCGAGGGCGCGCGACCGGGTCCCGGTGCGATTTGCGAGGCTGATGCGTACGCGAGGTGACACGCGAGGAGGACGCGAGAGGCGGAGGAGACGCCGCGCGAGGAGAGGCCAGCCGATGACACCACCCGGGGGAGATGGACTCGAGAGAAAGAGACCCGCGCGCGCGCGCTGCGCTTGAACCGACGCGTTTGAACCGACTGGCTCGACCGCCGCCGCCGGCTCAGGCCGGGACCAAGCTGTAGCCCCACGCCTCTCTCTCTCTCTCTCTCTCTCTGTCCCTGTAAGCGGAGCCTGCCGAGCGCGTACGAACGGACGCGTCGTGTCCATCCACCCACAACAAACGCGCTCCGTCATCAGGCAGGTACACGATGATGATGACGATGAGCGGCGGGAGAAGAGAGATCTCGCGCACGGTCTCGATTGAAATTCGCGCGATCGAACGCGATTTATCGATCGAGACGCGCGCGCTTTCTCTCTTTGTCTCCTTTCACTCTCTCGCGTTCGCCCCGGATGCTGGAGAGACGCGTGCCGCGAGAAGTATGCGTCGGAGATCAGCTGTGGATGCTTCGCGATTTGGGAGACTCTCGCGCGGGGCCTGAATCTAAACTGATCCGCAGATTGATGTTGCGCAAGAACGTCGGGAGACTCGGTACTCGTTTTGTTCCCGATCTCGCGCGAATTTCACTCACAGCTACATTCCGCTCGCGGCTTCGCGCGAAAGTTGCTCCGATCGATTTCAGTTCCTCAAACTGGACTCGGGACAGCTGGATACAGTCTTTCCCAAGCTTTGTGTCCAAGAACTGTGTCCGAGTTCAAATCCCGAAAAATGTGTAGCCAATCCACTTGCAGCTTTTCCGTAAAAAGGTAAATATGCCTTAGAAAAGCCTAAAATTTTACTTTAGAAAAACAAGAAATATGAAAAGTACTTTTCAACGCTGAAAATTTTAACGATTGTTACCGCGTGCGGTTTTCTTCTTTCGAGAAGTGCTATGCCGCGCGGCCCTCTAGCGGGAATTCCGACAGGCTTGGCTAAAAATTACTTTGAGTGTCGAAAATTACTTAGAAATTTCTTAAGTTCGCTCTTAGACTGAGAGATTACTTTTGACAACTTTAAGTTCGTTTAAAGTAAATTTTGGCTACATATTTCTCGGAACCAAAACTTGGACATTATAGTTCTTGGACCGTGGACACAGGGCACAGTTTCCAAGTACTTCCGTTATTCCATAATTATGTTCCTTCTCCGAGTTACTCGGGCGAGAAGAAAGGGAACGTCTACTTGAACGACTAACGGACGGTGTCGTATAACAATACCTGATTAAAGTATCCAAGAAAAAGACAGTGATTGCGCTACTACGGTGCGCAACATTGGGAGATCCAACGTGCTGGCGCAGCTTTTAAATAGATTTCGGCAGTGACATGCCTCGATGTCTGTGTTTCTCACGCGATTGCTTAAGTAGAGCAAGAAAATGTCAGTCAGACGGAAATAGCCAGGCTTGTACGCCAGCGACGAGGAATCTATGCTAATCGGATGATCTCGCGACATCATATTTTGTCACTGCGTTAAAGTGTCGCGGTCTCGCGACATGCGACGTACGTACAGGCGGTACGCGAATGAACGATAATTATTTGAAACTTCACAGATATTGTATTAAACGGGGGAATTAAGTAACTTGACGCGAAAGAGAGCGCAGTGTGTAACGAACGGGATAGTTTCAAGGCGACGATGCGTGGTAAAAGACTTTTCAATCCTCTCCGTTGGCTCGAGAGGAGCGATTTATTACAGTAAGAAGTAAATCAATATCGACCGTTTCATCTGACTTTGTACAATGCTGCTGTGTCGGGGTGCATTTTGCGTTAATGTAAATTTAAGGACGCTACATCGTGTGAGGCCGAATCAGATAACGATGTCGCGCGCATTCGAGATAAAGTGCTATTTTCTTTTTGTACTTGACCGGTATCTTGCCACGGGTCTTCTCCCCGTCTTGCTCTTCTCTCAGTGAGGTGCTGCTGACGCCTTGATGTTGCTGATTTCAGGATCGTGGTTTGCAAATTGTCAAATGGATCCTCGCATGATCCAGCGGGGGGGGGATGAGAGGAGTGGTGAATGTGACGAGCGAATATGGCGAATGTGTCCATCGTCGACGTGGAGCCTGGCTTGGCGTAGACGTTGATCATCCTACTAATCGTCGCTTGATGCTGCCGCCCTCTCACACAGTCTACGAAGGAACGCTGCGAACGAAATAGAATGATCAATACATGTATCCGTGCGCGCAGGCAAATCATTGACAAGTGAACAAGCGTGTTTTCGTAAAGTCGATAAACGTATATTTCAAGGCAGAGATAAAGAATTAGTTTATGCGCGAAGCTGACAATACCGAACGTTCTATCCCCGCTTCAACCAATGCGGATTAACTTCGATCTCGGCTCATCTTCCTTTTTTACCCTTTTCCCAGTCTCCGGAATTGGAAAAAGACCAAGGCTTGGTTAAACGGGGATTAAAATTAATCTGCATCGGCGGGGCATTGGTCTGATTTAAGTAGCAGTCAGCGCTTAATTTGCCGCTGCTCAGTAGCGAAGCGACAGATATGTAGAAGCGATAGACACGTAAATAGTAGAAGAAGCATTAATAATTCGCGTAGCAGAGAAATACAAGAGCTGGAACATTAAAAGTTGCTTTTATAACAGAAGCATCTATGCAATTGTGATCACTATCAAGTGTATGTATAATTAAACTGTTTTACATCTAATTATTCGTCTGTTTCTTCGAGAGATTTTAAGAGTCGCGGAATTTAAATTAAATAAAAATCAAACACTTATGACTCGTTTAAATAAAAATACTTTCGTACAAGCGCGCGTGTACACTGCGGGAAAAAAATTTTCGTATATCTTTTCCTATTCCGTTTCAATTTTTTTTCTTTAGACGGCTCGATTTTATTCTGTGCCTCGATGATCTCATCAGGTCATTGGCCCCGCGCGCGAGCGAAACCTCCGTACGTGTTTTCTGTGCGAGAAGCGGGTTATCGATTTCCAGCATCCCTGTCGAGCTGCAACGTTGCGTCCTATAAATTCTGGAATATGCTCGGCGAGAGAGAACGCGCGGACAGGACGATGTTAATAGGTGCAGATAAAGAGATAAAGAGATAAAGAGACAGAGAGGCAGAGAGACAGACAGTCGGACGAAGAAATGGCGGACAATCGCGGAATCGTGCCACTGGGCTGTACTCACGATGGACGATCATTGTCGCGATTACACCTCGACCGCTTACAACAGCACCATCATCTTCTTCAAGAAGGCTGCGAAACACAAAAATGTGGATGTGTCAAACGACGGAGAGGGGACGAATCGTATCCGGGGGATCTCTTCACGTCGCCGGGAGTTACCGGAGGGCCGGTATTACGAACCGCGAGGGGTTTGTCAACTGTACATTATATACATACATACAAGGGGACACTTTCTAGTTCTAGCAAAACAGATTCGGGGACGTCAAAGAACAGAGATGGGGATTTCGATAGCTGTTTTCTTTTTCCAAACCAACATATTCCAACAATTAAGTAGCAGCTTAGTGACGCCAGTCAAGAGATCAAGAATTTTTAGAAGTATGGAAACGATCTTACTGGGGAAATTCCCAGTGAGAAATGATTCGTCGAATCGACGTCAATTCGACGGTGTCGATGTCGATTCTACGTCGCTTCGACGTCGATCGACGAATCATTTCTCACTGGGTTCTTTGTTATAATAAAACACAACGTTTCGGTCAGTAACACTGGGCCCGCTTCAGGTAACAAACTTACTTGTTACCTGAAGAGGAGCAGCAAGGTCGTTTCCGTACTTCATGAAATTCTTAACATATTCTAATGCGGTGAATGTAATGCAGGTGATTCGACACTCTTCGTCTATCTCGGGGCGGGGGAGAGGGGGGGGGCGCATTTACGGTCTGAAACGGATCGATACTTACGGGCATAGGGGATGAAACCGTCCTCGTCTTCTGGGTCCATGCAGTCCTTTATAACTATATCGCACTCTTCGTCATTAAGACGCTCGCCTGCGACAGAAATCGATTATTTAGACCATATTGTAATACTACAAAAATGTATTTCCTTTATAGACAGAGCATTCAATTGTATTCATTCGTTATCGCAACCACTCGAAAGCTAATATTAGCGAGTTATTAATAGAGAGCAGTCCCCTATGGGATAGGCTCCTAATATGAGACAGCGGAGTTCCCGCAAAATTAATAGGCATCATCTGTTGGTTCCACCAACATCTGTTCGGTGTAGAATTGATCGTTAGATCGTGTAATCGTTGCCAAAAAAAACTTAGAATTCCATCTCATAATAGAGGACCCTTCTCTATTAATTATTCTCAACATAATAAAACTGCACGCAGAAGATTCTGTCCAAAGATTTACATAAATGGGTTGCTCACTGAAAGATATATTGTACGGGAGTATACGTGCAATGCAATGATAAAGGAAAACTTTAATTGGCGTCTTTTAACGTAATTATCGGCGAAAGAAAGCTCGTACCAAGTGACAGAAGTGTGTGGGACAATTCCGCGCCGAGCATCATTCCGTTCTCCTGCTTATCGTACAGCTTCAAACACTCGAGGAAGTCTTCGAAGCACCCCTGCTCCTTGTCCTTTTTGCACTGGCTGAAGATAGGCAGGAATTCGTCCAGTTTCATCTTCTTCTCGCCCTTCTTCTTCGTGCCGCCCATCTTTTCGATGGTCGCATTTGTGGGGTTCAAGTTCAGCGCGCGAAGGACGTTGCCAAGATTAACCGCGTCGATGACGTTGGTGCCGTCATCGTCGTAAATGGAGAAGGCGAATTCTGCCCCTTTTTTAACAAAAGGAGCAATTTCACACGCATTTCCCCAGCCGTACCGCAAGGTGATACCTTCGACGGCCGATCGCGACTAAACCGAATCTTGCCGTCGTCGGCCATGAATATTCGGCCGCGCTTTTAAATATGCGAGGCGCGAAATCTGGGTTAATACCAGTCGTAGGCACGGAGTGCCAGCGTGCGTACCTCTCTTCAAAAATATTCTTCTATTTCGAGAGAGAGCCAGTGAGCCCCACCGCTAGATTGAAGAAGCCGGTGGTGGAAGCACTGGGTCAGATTACCCCCGCCGAACCATATAAGCGCAGCCTACCAACCTATTTTTGACGCGCTGCGAAACGTTCGTATTCACCTACCCGACCCATCGCGCTGTTATGCAACGCGAAAAATGGCACGCAGCTCGCGTTAATTGAAAAATTATGCCGCGAGGAAAATTCGCGATATATGATTCACTGAATTCAACAAGGCAGTAGTTGTTAAAAAAAATGATAAGTATGAACTTTAAATGCGAAGCAAAATCTTTAAGTTAATGGAAACACTTTATTGTACAAGAAACAAGAATTTGTTTCTTCAGTTCTGGAGAAAATTAATTAACTGTTTCAAAGACTACTACTATCTTTTTAGGCCTTTAAACATTTTGTCGAATAATCCAATATTGAAACACTTGTATGTAACGAAGAGATTTTTCATTCGCTTAATCGTTGTTAGAAACGTTAATAATTTTAACAAAAATCTATAATATGTCACTTTAATTTAATATTAATGACGTCACTGGTTAATAACGTGATTTGAATTGGCGCGAACTTTATCGCCGGTTTTGGTGTCTGCGCAAATTTTGCAATTTTCTGTTGAAACTTTGTTCACTTCCTTCTAATCGCGTGACCCAGAGCTATACGAAGTTACATGTAGAAATCACTTACAGCTTCACCAATAGCGATGCAAATTGATTAATCTGTCTTCGTTAATTACCTCCCATACAATTTGTGCAGCACGTCGGAAATGTAACAGAACTATTTGATTGGTTTACTCACTTTCAACATCCTTGCCGCCGAGGTCTGCCTGAAATACAGGATCCTTTATTGAAGCTTTTGATATCCCGAGATCACAACATTAATTTATAAAAATAATTTGACCATGACTTGTTAAATCTGCGCCGTTCGCGAGGAAGCCGCGAGGAAGATTTTCAACCTCGAGGGAGAAAGGGAGCTGAATATCGACTTACCATTGTCGATCGTCTGGTAGCAGTGGATGTTGACCGAACGGAGCCTGAACCAGAAGTGGTACCCGGTGTTACCAAATTTACTCATTTTATTTTTGCAGATGGCGCTACGGGGACACCCTCGAATGATGCTGAGGTCCAGATCTGCAAGAAGAGCGGACGGACCGACGGCGACGGGGCATGGCAACGCCGCGGTCCAAAAACAGTTCGAGAAGCGACGAGAGGCGAGAGTCGGCGAATGCCTCTTCCTGCTGCGGTAAATGGGGCTACGACGTCGACGACGGCATTCCTATGTCAGATTGCCAGGTCCGCAGCGCCCGATAGACGCATCGGGCAAAAATACACTCTCGGCGGCCTTCGACGCCGCGGAGTCAGCTTCTATGGCTATCGATTTCTAAACTAAATCGCTTAAGCCTCCGCTACAATGATTCTCGGTTCTGTCTACAATGGTCGTAGTCGTAAGAATAATCGACTGCGATTGGTCAATTCTTATCGAGCGACTACGACTACGACCATTGTAGACAGAACCGAGAATCATTGTAGCGGAGGCTTTAGGTTACCACGATCAAGAACGTGAGACGTGTCGTGTGAAGTCATCAGACGTTATATATTTTACAGAATTTTGCGGGTTCGCGTACAACGCTTGCGGTTACCATCTAGGAATGTAAAGAGAAGTCTGATTCACGCGTCGCACCGAAAGTGCGTGAAAGTTGCGGTGACCCGCGGGCCGATGAGTGCGCGCGGCGGTCAGTTATTTTTACTCGCTGTACATTCGTGGACTTGTTTCCCCTCTGAAAAATACGCGACTGAAAAGCTGCTGTGTGAGCGAACGGACGGAAATCGTCGTCGCTTGACGTAGATCGCGAGGCAGCGCTTCTTCCGCAACTCGGCGTCAATTCTTCCGGCGACCGAAGGCGGCGCGGAGGAGTTTCCTCAATCGGCTACCCAAGCCTCTCTTCTTCTTCTTCGTTGTCGCCTCGTTAGACGTTTTTCGCTTCTCCGCGTCGTTGACGGGCAGAATCTGGTCCACGGTCGCGACGCTGTCGTCGCGCGATGGTTTCAATGACGATAACGAGTTCGACCCGCGCTTCTCAATCTGAACCTCCTCCTCCTCGAGGCCGACCTCCCTCGAGGTGGACGCCACGTGTTGACTTGAGCGAGACCTCAGTTTCTCGTCGTGCTTGAGTTCGGTGACGCGGAAGCGGCCGACCGACTCGCTACTTCGAAGAGTCCCCGTTGCGATATCGTGTGTGTCGCCAGCATTAACCTCGATAGTCCTAATAAATTGCTCTTCCTTCTCCTCGCAAACAGCAATGTGTTCCTCGCTAATCGAGTCTAAGGGAGCGTCGTCCTCGCAGCAGACCGAGGCCGTCTTGTCCTCCAGATCTCCGATCAGCTGCTGTAACAGACCGACGGACACACTGGTCGCCTCGTTGGCCGCTTCGCCTTCTTTCTTCTTCCGAATTGTCTTCACCGACTCCGTCAGCTCAATCGGTGACTCCAAGACGGTCGCGTGCACGATCTGGTGCGTATCACCTTGACCTCGGGTCGTGTGTTGAGTTTCGGCAACGTCGGTCGTTGGACTCGCGAGCGGCGCATCGTCGTATTTCACCTGTTCAAGCGCGTGGTCTCGTGAGTAAACCTTATCCTGTCACGCGCACGAGGGATAGTCGCACGTGGAATTAATGGGGCACAGGTGCGGCACCAGAGTGAACCGCGGACCTCTTGCGCACGCAAGACCTCTCGCACGTGAGTGCACTGCAATTGCGGCCGTACGGCTCATCTAGAGCCGTCTGTCATGAAATAGCGTACGAAAGCGCTATGTAGACTTTAACTTCTTCTTTTTACGAAACTCGCAATTGAACAAGTATAGTTCTTTAGTAACTTGATAAAAAAATGATGCGGTTGCAATTTTGCTTAACTGCCGAAACTATTGCAATGGCGAAGCCTCTCTTAAGGTCCTTAAGGTCTCTTAAGTCCACGATGCTAGCACTTGGTCCAAGTCCCAAGTTTTGAGAAATGCTTCTTTAGAATAGTTGATTGGCTACACGGTTCTCGAAACTGGAACTTGGGCCACGTTTTAGCATCGTGGACACGAGCCTGTAGAGGTAAATTACCATGAAAACTTAAGAGAAAATTGCGCGTAAAAATGCAATTTGATATTGTATCATTTGACTTATTAAAAATCTTATCATAGTTCGAAATCTTTTTGCGTTTTTCATCACCCTTCCTCTCTTACTCTTTCTTTCCTTAACCCGGCGAGAGTGCTCTGGGAAAAAAAAAGACAGTTATAACCCATTTTGGGGCCCACCATTAGTAATCGAATTATTTGGATTGTTCGTAACTCTACTCTGGGAAAAATTTTGACCGTTTTTTGATGTAGTTAAGCAACTTAACATTTCGCTTATTGCCACTTAAGTGAAAATTATATTTGCGTTACTGAATATCGACAGAACTAATTGAGAGAATTGATTAGTATTACTCTAATATCTTGAATATGGATAGAACGGCTAATTGTGATTTTTAGTTACGCGAGATAAAATTCGTAAAAGTTAGAGTTACGAACAATCTAAATAATTCGATTACTAATTGTGGGCCCCAAAATGGATTGTAACTGACTTTTTTTTCCCAGAGTGTGGTGAAAAAATGTAACAAGGAGTATGCGGCAGGGTATGACTCGAGCGCAGGCTGCCGCGACACTGTGATCACGCCACTATTCCCTCCCGCACCCCTTTAACTCCAGCTACTCAAAGCAACAACAGATTTGAAGGTCACAAACAAAAAATGCACGCAAATAAGTAACATGGTGGGTATGACATACTCTGCCACACTCTCGCCGGGTTAAACTTTCCTCCCTCACCTTCAATCTCTATGATTGATTATAACAGAATGATTACGTCTCGGAAAGCTGGTTGCCTCTTGTATAACGACATCCAATTACCTGTTTCTCCAACGTTAACAATGAAGGCGGAAGTACATAACGCGAATCCCCGATCCGTATGTCGCGCAAATCGCGGACTATCTTCGCGATCAATTCTATCTCTTCGGTCTTGCTATAATTTATGTGCGGACGTTCGTTTGCGCGCGATCTACCGTGCATATGTTCCGACCGAGCATCGCCTGTTTCCTCATTGACGTGCTGTTCCCAGGATTTTCCTAATAACAGTGTTAATCCCGTATGTATTATTTGCGTCTAATAGGGCTAATTAAACGCGCCTGCGCGCGGTTATCTACGTGTCGATCGCAATTGAAAGCCACGCTGTTGCGCGACAGCGTCGTGAAACGGCGTCTATCAATGAACAGCATCGTATATGCATGTAACAACGTCTCTATTCAATTCGCCGTTACATTCACGAGACGTACAGACGAGGTTGCACCTTACCATCCTCCGCGTCGCGATCTACAACGTCCAGAACTTGTATCATTATCTTGTCTAGCAGTCCTCTCGCGAACGCCTCCGTCATGATTTGCGGCATTCTCGCAAAAGGCAACCTCTTCCACGCGCCGATTCTGACGGGATGCTAAACAGTCGCTTGTTATATTTTCGCGAGAGCGCAAACGCGATATCGATCACGTACGATTGTTCCGTGCAACGCTTTTTAGTCCTGGCAGATCGTGCCTTGTTCACCGTAGCGGGTGGCGCTTTTGTATGTTCAGTATTTATTACAGAAAAATCATTTATAACAAGTTTAAGTGCTTCATTCTAATAATAAAAATACGAGATTTTCTTCGATATCTTAAGCATATCCCTGTGTTTGAAATTACTGTCATATACTCTCAATAACGGGGGGAGCCTGGCAAGATGGCCGAGCGAGAGATGGCACAGGGAAAGGTGTCGAGTAGAGCTACTGGATAAAGGGGAGCTGACTCGTCCGCCATCTTGGAGCCCAAACGTTTGACTTCGACAAATGCATTTCGGCACAAGATATGAATTTCTTGTTCTAAATTTATTGTTAATAAAATCCAAATTACGTTTTTGTTTTTGGAAAGCTATATTTTTAATTAATTATTAAAGCTATATTATTAATTTAA
>NW_011967212.1:1605601-1614242 GCF_000949405.1 Vollenhovia emeryi | reverse complement strand
TCCAGTAGCTCTAGTGTCGAGAAAAAGGAGCGGAGGGAGAGGAACATATTATAATTTTACCCGACGATTCGTGTATTACCTTGCGCTTTTGATCGCATTTTCTCTTCAAATTACGCGTGATATTCATCTCGACGAATCACCGTAGAAATCAACGATGTGATTACGAATCGCGACAATTGCACGATCGAGATTCTCGTAGGAAATGATCGTGTTACGAGGAGCGACGCGAAGACACGCGAAATATCCGCCTCGCTCGACTGAACCGCGCCGAATGATAGATCGTTTTCGACCGAGGGTTCACGGCGCTACGTCATTTTGTGGAACCGGCGCGCCGGTTTTCGACCGAGTTGTTTACGGCGCTCGGCGAAACAAGGTCACGCCGTACGCAGGATCATTCACGCGGCGACAATTAAACGAGTCTATTATGCCCGCGCGTCGCTACGCATATCGTATTATTCTTTCTTCATACGCCTTCGCGACAAGTAACGGGAAGAAATCGCGATCGCTCTCTGCGAATAATCGGTGATCGATATCATCGCGTGATCGCTGAATCCCTGCGATGCCTATTGTAGGCTTCATCCTCCACTCAGGTAGGTGTCCTTGTCTCAGCTGTCCTCCGATGCACTCGCGAAAAATCACTGTATCCGGATGCCACTATCTTCGATTTTCACTGTGTCCGATTGTCACCGAGTCCGATTGCTAATGCGAACTGTTCGATTACATCGTCACTTTGATATCTGCACGAGTCGCCGAACGGAAGAGTTAATTGTGCGACAGGTAAATCCGTATCGTAAGCGAAGAGCAGTCGAGAGATTCTACTGCTACGACGTACCGAACGATTCTGAAGAATTGCGTTCAGTGATTCGCGTGAATATAAAAGTGACGGCTTGATCGAACAGATCACATTGGCAATCGAATTCGATGATATCTGATTACGTACGGTGCGAACAGTATTTAATTTTAATTGTGCCTTTTTAATTGAACTGCCTGTTCCCTCAGCCATCGGCGAACTCCTTCAGTTATCTTTTTCCCCGACACAGTCAAATATAGTTTTTCGGTAAAAAAGACGGCTGAACGATCCTCTTAAGACTTCGACCGGTATTCATAGTCGGATCTCATATTCAAGACCGCCTTGAATTTATCTAAAGATGCTGCATGAAACATTTCGTTGGCTATGGAGCGTTGAAAGATGATCTTAAGACGGTCTAGAAAATAAGATCTGACTATGAATACCGGTCTAAGAATGGTATTCATAGTCAGATCTTATATTCAAGACTGTCTTGAATTTATCTAAAGATGCTGCATGGAATATTTCATTGGCCATGGAGCATCGAGAGATGATCTTAAGACGGTCTTGAATATAAGATTTGACTATCAATACCGACCTTAGACCAAATATAGGCAATTCTGTCGATAAAATCGGATATATTTACGGATATATTTAGTTCGAACTCGCACCTAGGGGCCAAGTCTGTCGATAAGGGGCAAAGTGTTTGGTGGTCTCGACTTCACCCGGGCCTTTGGCGATCTGTCTATTAATCTGTGGTGTGGCTTTAATGAGTACACACGTATACGCACACACGTCGCTAAATCCTGTCCGGATGTATGGCGGAATACCACGTGATCGGGACCGCGAAGATCGAAAGGGTTGGCAGAGAGTGGATCTACTAGTTGTATGTACTATGCTTTACGCAGAAGCCACCTTAAATGACAAACTTCAGGTAAATCTTAGTAAATTTATAACCTATGTGCCATGTAACTGTATATAACTTTGATAAGAATATCTTGGAATATTCTTAACGGCACCCCAATAGTCGAAATTTGATTACAATAGAATCTTTTTTCATGGATTGATGGGCGAATGTGCAGCGTAACTGGTAATAAAAGTACTTGTCAAAATGAATCAATGATTGCATTTAATAGCTATTTATGAAAAATGTAAGAATATGTGTATATAATAAAGTCCATCTGCTACTAGACAGATCGACGTAGAAGAAAATGCATTACATCGAGATCTTCCTACGACTACTGCGCATCATCGAATATGGATTACCATGATTTAAGGGAGGTAACAACAGCGCCATCGATTACATCCCAAGCTACATTCTCGAATGCTACACTAGTACCTTCGACGAGAACTTTAAGCACCATAAGTGAGCGAGAAAGTGATTTCTATCTTCCGTTCGAGGGAAGTGAAAAGAAAAAGGACAGAGAAAAATCGCAAATCACACCTTTAGCGCCTTTCTGTCAAAAATTAAACCACGATTATTCACGCTGCTCTTTGACGTCAGATAAGTCGATCTCTGCATTACACGAAAGTAAGAAAGAATCGCACACTCGGACAAAGGATGACATGAATGAAGAAGATGTACATTCTCAAACGTGTGAAGATACGAACAACTCGTTGGTTGCACCTTTCGTCGAGCTAGGCGCGGATCTTTATAAGATCCTCGACCTTGTTACGGATTCTGATTCTAAAATTTCCATGCTGACTAATAATTGCTACGAGATTTCGCGAGCGTTACAAAGTTTGTTGGCCCGGCGTCACAAGAAATTAGAGGATCTTCTCTCAAATGACTCCTCCTTGCACAGATGCGAACGTTGCGGAGTAATAAGTTGTATGCCAGGATCGCATCCCGCTATCAAACAAATTAAAAGGACCCGGACAAAAACCGGGCACAGTGACGTCGCTGCTGCTGCCGAACGCGATTGTGTTGATAATGAACAGAACAATGGGAAGTCAGAAATTGCAGCAAGTTCCCGAAATTTAATAAATAACGTGCGATCGAGTTTCAATGACTCTCAGGTGAATAATCGAACTGAATGTAAGGACAAGTTGGGCGAAACATTGCCGAATAAAGATCGTTCTTTCGTAGTGAAGAAATATAATGTTGAAAGTTCGAATGAAGCTAATAACATGTCTGTTACAAAAACCAGTATTAAGAATAAATTGTATCCCGGAAACGATGCCGTTAAAAACTTATTTGATGTTGAAACAGCGGGAAAGAATAAAAGATTTGAATGCAATGCCGCGCGAAATAATTCTGGTAAGTGTGAATCTTCGAGTGTCACAGCAGCTTACGCCAGTATCGATAGAGAAGAAGCCGTGAGGGAGATTTCATACGGATCTAAATTGCAAATCGACGATTTGTCGGTGCGGGATCGATGTTCTAATAAATTCGCGGAAAAATTCAGAGCTTCGCAACGATTGTGCAACAAGCGCAGCGATGTTTATCCGATTTTCGATGTTGTGAAA
This sequence comes from Vollenhovia emeryi, assembly GCF_000949405.1. Taxonomy (NCBI): domain Eukaryota; kingdom Metazoa; phylum Arthropoda; class Insecta; order Hymenoptera; family Formicidae; genus Vollenhovia; species Vollenhovia emeryi. Next base: position 1,610,986 of record NW_011967212.1, on the reverse strand, counting down.
TATTTGGCGCGCGGTGAATACACGGAGTTGGACAAGAAAGAGAATGAATTTCTTTCGAAGTTGCAGGAAAGACCCGGCAATTGCCCGAGTGACGAGAGAAACGGTCGGAGTTCCGTCTTGTATGGCAGCCGAGAAGATTGTTCACATCGTGACGCCGGGTTTTGGTTGTTCGACGAATCGGGACATTTGCCTCGAACAGCTTTAGACGAATATCGTTACCTACCAACGTCGGGAGTAGACAGAGATAACGTTAGCTTCCCTGCAAACGTTTCGCGATATTTTCATACGGTAGAAAAGATGAAAACGGATAACTGGTCTAAAGACATGGAGAAGGATTCTCTTGAAGAGTGCGCTATCTTAGAGCAAAGAAGAGAAAGTAATGCTACGTTCTACAGCTCGTCATCTGTTGAGAATGTGATACACGGATCTCTAGATAGGAAATATGAGATGAATAATATAGACGATGAAGACATTCCTCGAGGTCGCCAATTAGTTTCGTCGCGACCTTCTCTAGATATCGCTCGACATGTCAGAGCTCAAATTGCGAAAGATAAATATTCCGGTAATGCAAAAGGATCGACAGGCGAGTCGTATACACACGACTCAAATATCCTACTGCGATTATCGCCAGAAACGCGAAGAAAAATTTGTCATTTGATCAAAACAATTGTATCTTCGGTTAAGGATTCGGCGTCTTTTCACAAAAGACATTTAATAAACAATGTGCTGAATAGCGAGAAGTTACTGCATACTAAGTCCGCGGATGCTGCATTTTCTCCATCTAATAAGACAGAGAATGAGATAATGAATGACTGCGTGGGTGATTGCGTTCCAACGAAATTGTCCGATCTGCCAGAAGGTAAGAATCGTTTGCCTCAGAGACAAGATAATTTTTAGCGAATTTGTTCGCTTGCACTAGTGCGCAATGAGTGCACGCTAAGGCTTGTTTACAGTCAATTTTCATATTTAAGGATCGTCTTAAATATCTCTTAAAATATTTCCTAGCCGGTAAAATGACCTGTATAACGTCCATGCGGATCACTTGTTGGCTAAATACTTTTTGAACATGTATTTAAGATAAAGTTAAATATTAAACAGCAGCTTAGTGACGCCAGACAAGAAATCAGAAATGTCAATAAGTGTGGAAACGACCTTACTGGCAATTCTTTATTATAATAAATTACAGCATTAAATATAACGAAGGTAGGTATAAAAATTGATTATAAATAAGCCTCAGTGCGCACTAGAGCAAGCCACCGAATCCACTATTTGTACGTAACCAGGATCTGAACAGATCCAAGAATTGCGTCAAGATTCGTCACGAGAGTACGTTTTCCGTTTCTGCAGATAATCCCACAAGGAAAATCACGCGACAAATTACTTACAAGGATATGCCATTAAGAAATGGAAATAACACGGTAGCAGAAATGTTGCCGATTTATCGTACAATTCTCGAGAACAGCCGAGATATGGACTGGGAAAGTTTTCGGGGGTTTGTCGAAGTTCTTCATCCCGATGAAAAAGAAGCGTGGCGTGACGTTTGTAAAATTATCAGTAAAGAAGCGAGAAGAATAAACGGCGATACAGAAGTGTGCATAGAAATCAGTCCGATGAATCCTGAAGAGCCTCCGAAAACGCACGCAGTAACGACGTGTGCACAGGAAATCGTGCTCGAGTTGGACATGACGTTGAAAGATGTCGACAATTTTTTTAACAAAAGATTCGCCGAAGAGCGTCTTGACACACATAAGGACGCTGAAGGTTTGTAGCAACGGTAGACGGCGAGGGAGGATTTTTAAGTAGATTCGTTAGTCAAGTCCTAATATCACGTCCATGCCATTTAAATGTCTTACATTTTTTCATACCTACTTAATTTTTGTACAGTACATCGCATATTTTATGTCGCATAATCCAATCTTGGTAACACAAAAGCTACACAGTCTTAGAAAATAGATGATTGGTTGGTATCTCCCGATCAATCCATCATAATCTAATGGCACACACCCTGAAAAAACGGAGGGTAATTTACGAGAAGATAAATTGCGCGTTCCTCGCCAGTCATTGCTCCACAGGAAGATGGCCTCGCCCATCGTTATATCGGGCGTTGCTCGAGTAAACGGCTAGATGGGCTAGGTGGGTAAATAGGTTGATAGGAACGTGGCGCGACGCGGCACAACGTGGCGCGCTGCGAAGGGGTGGCCTGCCTCCCGTAGGGGTGGTCCAGCAGCAGATTCCTGGGCTGATCGATGGAACGACCGGCGCATTGGATTTTCCGAGAGTCGCGCGCGCACTCGCCATCCTTCCTTGCGAGGACGTGTGGACGCGTAGACCGAGTCCCTTCAGTCACACGCTATTCTGCCGCCGGAGTGCATACCCGCGTCGCGCAGGGCATCCACAGGGAATGACGGAAGTGTGTTACTAGGCCGAGTGGCACGTGATATTCTCTCTTCTCGGTGCGGCGCTACCCTTCGACGACGTCATGCCCGGCATCGGCGTTTTCCGGCGACTGCGTCCGACGATAATATTGCGCGATTACTGCGTCTTTCCCTGGCGAGGAATGCATTTTACCCGTGAAACAGAATAGAGCGTGAATCTTGCGCGGAAAGGCGAGATCGTTTTTATCTTGACTCTCGATTCTTGCGAGTGCGTACTGCTCCGACGTTCTTCATATAATTGGGGATTGATCCACTCTGACTGATGGAGTGTTGTTGTCTACCAAGGGTGTGTGCGAGACATAGGCGTACTAGCGGTTGAAGTTGAAAGGATCTGTTCTGCAAGGTGAGACACGTGGTAACGATGGCAGCACCAACGATGGGACTAATTATTATCGTGTTTGATCAGTGAAGCCACTCGGTCTCATCTTTCGCGATCTCAAAATTGTTTTAGTAACATTTAGAGTAATCATGGATAAACGGCGATCTGTGGATGGAGGAACGCAGGAGTACCCTTTGCCTATCCCGGTTCAGATGTTCCTTTGGCGTCATATAAGGTCAGCTGATTAGATTGAATTTTTTTATTATTTTCCAAAAATACAATAGTGCGCACATCTTAAACGCATCTGATCCATTTTATTGTCTTTCAGGCCATTTATTCGAGCTAAATTAGGAAAACTTCACGAAGCATCTTGCACGGTAACTGATTCAATATTCTCAATTTTTATCTTAAATTCAGAACGAAAATAGTCTAAGGGCTCTGATAATAAACAATCAAATAGAAAGATAAAAGGAAGGCGGTAAGAGCCGACGCAGGATGTTCGATGCGGAATACAAAAGTTTCGGTCAAGTAATGTGATCCTTTTCAATGACATAAAAAATTATTACTTATATCACAAACGTTAATTATTAATATAAATATAAATGAAGAGCGGAAGCTTGAGTCATACAAAATGGTCATTATAACAAACGAATGTCGCTTAAAATGACAAATAACGATCTCACTCGGTGGTGGATGTCGAGAGGCTGCGCTCGTATTGCAGTACGTAAGAGAAACTCCGAATACTTGGCAAGGTATTAGGGAAGGAATTTCTTGAATTGTAAGAAGAAGCGATAAAAATTGCTGTATTATTAAAGACACTTAAGCTGTGATCACAAAACGCGAAAATGCATGAAGTATCGTCGAAATGATCGGTCGAGTAAATCCGCGATCGCTTTTTTTTCGATATTAATATAGTCGCATTTTCCCAATCGCCAAAAAGTTATCTTTAAAAGAATGCCAAGTGTCCGAGCCCGTCAATATATCATTTTTGGACGAAACTATGTGGTTTTAACTTATTCCTGCCATAAAAGTGATATCAAATATTGCGCCAACTGAACATGAGTTTAAGCACATCATAAAATTTAATTCTTTTATTATATCATACTTGTAAAACTGGCGTACCTGACGCGCCCAGATCTCATGGGACCTGACTATGAGTAATAGAGTACGAGTCATATGTGCGCTAAGTACATACATCAGTCCAACAATACTGTAATCGCGTTTAGATTATTGTTGGTGCAGACACAGGATATATCTGATTTCATGCCCTACTTCTTCAGACAAAACATACACGGAGAGAATTTTCTTTTAAAATTTACCCCGAAAATCATGTAATCGTGGGACAAAAGTTACTACTGTCCGTTCTGACAACGTTGACAAATGTCGTTTCAAATGTCTCGTAGACGTCTTTTCTTGAATGACGTTTCATCCGATGCGTAAAATACAAAAGTGAAATTATAAAGTATTTCTTCGCAATACTAGATAATTTATAGCGAACGTTTCTATCTGCGAAACACAATTCAAGCACATACTACGAAAAAGATGTTTAATTAATTCTCCAACAATTATAAATAATACTAGATTAACTATTGATTTAAGTGAATGCCAGTTTAATGAAGATTAATGAAATACATTATTTATCTTTTAATTTTAATTTTATGAGAGATAATAAATCGATTAGTCCATAGTTTGTTTAATTCGTGGAATTCATCAATATAATTTACTTGTAAAAATCGTGATGTTGTTCCAGTCTTAAGTACACATCATAATTTAATTTTTTAATTTAAAACTGATGGCGCACATAAACTCGTGCTCCATTACTCGGTTCCTGTAAGACCTGAGTGTGCCAGTATATTAGCTTTATAAATGTAATAACATTAATGCCAGAACATTTGTACATATCTGTATTATATCTATACTATACGGAAGGACTTCCCTTTCTTTCGGTTTTTGCTTTCCGTAATTGTCTCTGGCAAAGTCGTTGTGCGCTTTTTGTTCAGCCTGCTTCATATGTCCACCAACGTGAGTCTATTCCACTTCATGACTTCATAGCTTAAATGCCAATGTCTCATAAAGATTGTTACGTCATCAGAACGTTCTTTTAAGAATGGCGTAAAAATATTAATTGACGATTTCATGTAATGTATAAATTTCATTTACTCTTACATCGTGTACATGTGTTTACGGAAGATAATGAACTGCGAAAGCTCTAATGACTTATAATATTACAGTAATAATAATAATGCACTATAAAAGCGCGACAGTTCTATTTATTCCTACTCTTCTTGAATTGAACACAATATTTTCTTGTGTATACTCGATGGACATATTTTACATTCTTCTCCTATCTTATACAGGGTGTCTGATGCAAAAGTAGCCACTTTGCAAATAGCGGTAGATTGGGTTAAACTAAGGAGAAATATCATGTACCGAGGTACAAAGTAACAATAGTTACCGACAAAGAAATTTATACGTTTGAGCGAATGAGGATGCAGGAGACGGTAGGCCGGACTCGGGAGGCATTTAAGAAAATCGATCGATGAGCGGGAGGTGGAGCGACGCGCGAGATACTATGTTTATGTTTTGGGTCGCCCGTTGCTCGCGCTCGCTGCCGCGCTCGCCGCCCGCGCC
>NW_011967212.1:1585312-1604699 GCF_000949405.1 Vollenhovia emeryi | reverse complement strand
TGTATATCTTTAATTTGCGTTTAAAAACCTTAAGTAATATATTGGTTTCGTTAATCTATTGATCCTCTGTGGGGGTTTTATACGAAAGCAATTGGCGATTTAATATAATACAATGCATACAATTGACTATTTCCACTTGTCAGTCCTAAGTTATGCAATACCTGCTTTACTCGCATTAATAAAATGTCCTCTCCACGCGGCCGCCTCCACGTGTCACCTGCAGTTCTGTCAACACGCGCCAGGCCATCATGTAAGTTGGCTCGCCCGTTTAATATCTCCCTGTGAGCTTACGCACAAGACTGCTTTCGTGTTCGATATGCATCCTCTGGTTTTATCATACTCGCATTTCTCACGTGTTCGTTCCCTTTTTGTTATTAGACGAAAGAGTGTAGATGTACTGCTTTAATTCTACAGCCTAACCGGAAGTAACATTACTTACAATGTAGTCAAGCGTAAGCCAGCGGCACACATGCTTCTTTGCTCGCTGGTTTACTTGCACGCACCTTTGCTGGCTAGTGAGAGCCAATCAGGATTCCACGTGATAGGTCAGATGAGTTAAAATTGCATCCTGATTGGCTCTCACCAGCTAGTAAAGGTGCATGCAAGCAAAGAGCGTATGCCGCTGGCTTCAATCGTATGTTCAACATTTAAAAAAGTGTATCACTAGTTTAATTGTAAAGACTGATTTCCGACGTAATTAATTTTTAGATAAATTCATGATAATACTTACGTTGTTATATTGAAAATTAGTATACGCATATTGTTAGAATTAAATATTTATCAGTCTGCATTACAATTTATCCGTTTGCATTACAATTAAGCAATCTGTATTTACCTTACAATAAATTATTATTTATTAGATATAATAATATTTCATCTATAGCTTCGCTTGAAATCTGTCGCAAAAATTACTGTTCCAACTCATTTATTCTGCTAATTTTATCTTGAGTTACTTGATTAATGTTAATTTCATCACTTTCTGATTAATAATGTTTGTTTTTTTTCCCCAAATGCTTGCACAGGAAATGAAGGAAGCGTGCACGGTCAGTATATGTATTTCCTAGAAAATATGAAAAAAGTATAATTATTTATTAATTGTAATTGTTTTAAAAAAGCGTGCATGTCAAACATGTAGCTATTCCAATCAACTTCAATTGATGATTTGAAAAACTGCTGAAGCCTCTATTAAAGTATTCCTTTTTCTGCAGTGCCTTGAAAGAGTCTTGGTGCAGGATCTTCATAATGATTTGACACCCTCGTTGAGCGAGATACTGAGAAGCGTGCCACGCTGGCGTTTGATTCAAGCCGCTCTTCCTTATGTTCTCCATGCAACGGCCAGTCTCTTGCACAATAGGCGAGTCATACTTAAGCAGCGTGTAATCTCCAAGCTACTTTTTTGAATTTTTACGCAACACGTTGTCGCTGTTAATCTTTCAGGAAGGACTTTCAGACCCTCGGCACGATGGAGACGACTCTTCTCTATATTCTACACTGGATCCTCCTGGATTCAGCTGAAGAGTGCGCCGAGAACGAGGCCGATCAGTCAAATCCTTTTTTCTACTTGTTTCCGATACCTACCATGACTGTAAGTTATTGAAATCTTGCCTCTCTAGGCGGTTTAATAGAACACAGATTGCGAAAATAATAGATCTCTTCCCTCCAGCTCTTCATCTATCTATTTGCACCTTTGTGCAATCACTTGAAGGACATTGACTTTAAGACAAATTTACGATTGGAGAACGGCCTAAAAATATGGTCTGCCATGTACGAGTGCCGACACCCGGAGACACACTGCTTCACAGCGCATTGCCGTGCGAAACCGCGCATTTATTGGAGCCAATCTTTCAAATCCGCCAAGCATCACATGCTGTCGGATGACGTTTTTGTTGGAGGAAGTGAGTCCACCATAACTAATTAAACAGAATATCTGTACATTTATGGTATATATCTCTACACTGAAAAAAAATGCCTGTAATCCTACAGAAATTCTGGTAAATCCTAAAGGAATTCTGGTAAATCCTAAAGGAATGATCTGATTCGTCCATATTCAACCAGAAATTTTTTTCAGTGTATGAATTATGTTACAAGATGTTAATATATAATGACATTGTCATATTTAATTCGATCTTTCTTACGTATTATTATCTCTTTTCTTATTAAATGTTGTTCAGATGTCGAAAGTCCACCTAGCCAATCGACTTCGGATCAAAGCGCTCCACCTTCAAAAATAATTGAAGAAGATGTAAGTTTGCGATTCAGTGAGACAAGCGTTCCCTAGTAGCACAATATATTGGCGCAATATTGGGAAATAATGGAAATCTAGTATTCCCAATATTGATTCAACATTGTAAGATGGACGTCTTCTCTTATTTAGCCAATATGTGTATTCAGCAATATTGCATCAAAATTAGGCCAATATTCTCGTTAAACATTGGCCAATGCACCTTCAATATAAATCTAATATGATATAATTATTATCGTGCAATATTTACATTTATTCCGTGGCCAATATTCGTTTTACGTTGGACAATATTAGGCAATGCATTTCTAATATAACCAACATTGGACCAATGTTTAGCCAATGCTTAGCCGATGCACTGTGCTACTAGGGTTATCAAAGTTTTGTATTTACGGAAAACAATGTGAAAAATAATAACAGCAACAGAGTACTTGGCTGTCGTCCCCGAAAGACACGGTTTTCCCGGAAACGATTCCCGAAGAGAGCTCTGGCGCAGAAGACGAACACGTGGTAAATTTATATCTGTGATAACGTTATGACAACCATTGATCTCGAATTATTCGACAAATTATATATTTTTCATTGCGCTAGGTAATATTCAGATTACCATCTTTGAGCGAATCGGAGAGAATGCTGGACGGGGTAAAAGAAGTTTCCACCATATTCGCAGTGAGTTACACGAGGTAATGTCTCGAAACTGAGCGCAGAGCAAATAATATTTTTGTGGCTACCGCAGGGCGAGGCCAGCATCTTCCACGTTGCGATGGGCAGGACAACGAGCTCCTCGAGATCTACGATAGAACAGTTCACGATAGAGCAAGTCACGGCAATTTCTGGGCTGGACACGTGCAAACAGTATCACGGGAAAGCTACGAAAACCGGGTCAGTTAAGTTTCGCAACTATAACTTCCATTCAATCCATCTGAATAAAAGATTAATAAGGGAAACGAAATTCGTGTCTATCTTCCTGATTAGGGGTGCGGACAAGGAGAAAGAGGAAAAAATTTCCAAAGCGGAGAAGGAAGCGGAGGAGACCTCGAAAACGCGCGGGAGTTTCTCGGTACAACGACAATCTGTTGATACAACTGCAACCGAGCACACCACCGAGCAGCGCCGTTCCACTGTCATCGACTCGGACGTTCGTGCGGCAACCTTTCTGGACGTGGCCACTTTGAGATGCCTATTTGTACCTCAATGGCAGGAGGAAGGCGTTCACTGGGCTCTTCAATTTTTCTATTACCGGTCAGTTATCCCATGCGACTGGAATCAATATTACTTTGTCACAGGGTTGGGAAGCAACTCGTTACTTGTAACGAAGCTGCAGTTCCAGTTACTTTTATTTTATTAAATGCGTCGTAGACTACGAAGAATCAATGAAGAAACCTCAGTGCAGCAGATGCCGCGTCGCCGAAGCAATTCCTTGCCTATACCGAAAATCGAAGTCTCAATTTATCAGAGCCCCGAGAGCAAGAAGAAGGACGTGTTGAAAGACTTCATAGAGATACCCGACACGCGCGACACTTCTGTGACAGCGAGTGTGTATCCGTGATGATTCTGGCCATTTCGAGACAAATCCTTTTTTCCTCTTCCGTGTAGACCTGGTCGCATTTTCAGAATTCTCATGTACGAAGCCCAAGAAGGCGAATCGAGACACACCAGACGCGCCAGTGAGAAAACGAAGAAACGCATGAAGATGGCAGATCTCAAGGCCTTTGTGGAAACAAAACTTCTCTCGAAGTCGGAGAAAGCGCTTGAGAAGATTGGCCAGGATGAACCCAAGATGTTGTTCGAGCAGGTAAATGACTATTCTAGCGTCGATTCATATTGTTAATTATTAAAGAAGGATATAAACATTTTATCTGACTGATTTTATATCTGTATAAATCGGAACCGAATCCATCTAGAAATTTATTACGTAGTACCTGTAGATTGTTTTCTTGAATTCTTATCTAGAAGTTAAAAAATACATTGCTAAGAAATTGTATTAATTGTTCATTTGTTCTCAATTCCTAGGAACGTCATACAAGTCTTGATACTGGAGAAGCTCATTTGACTGCGAGGCCAACCTCGGCCAGTTCAAAGATTTTTGAGGCAAAGGACATCGATTACATAAAACATCCTACAAATTTAATCAAAGGGAAGAGTATGCCGAGTTTAAGGTAGGCACTGTTAGCTTTACCGGAGAAGGAAAACAATAGAAAACTTCGACATTTTATATTATTTTCTCTCTTTATTACTTTCGATCTTTTTCGCTTGCACGTAAATACGCGCGTTTCGTCGTTATTCTAATTCGTGTAATTTCTTTATTACTTTTATAATTTACCGCAATAACAATTTTGCATAATTTGGTACATTTTTAATTCTCAAATTATTCAGCAAATGACTAATTGAGATACAATTATGTGGCGCATATTTACGGACAAGCATATTTTTGTAGGCTAGTTTAAGAAGTTAATTACATCTATATCTTAATTGTGTGATAATAGCCAAGACAATAATAGCCAAGAGAGGCGTAGTTGTGCTTAAGCTGAATGCGATAAGAGACGAACGTTTAGAGCAAGAATTCTATGGGTACAAAAGAGAATTAATGTTGGATAATATATAAATATTTACATATGTATAGAATATTTCACAAATCCCTCGTGGAATTTTTCTAATTGAATGTTACAGTAAACGAACTTTGAATTTTAATATATGTACTTCGAGCGCAATTATTATATGAAAATTAAATACAAAATTTTATGAAAAATGTTGCTCCAACATTGACTATCTCGAACGATGTTTTCGACCATAGATCGGGCGGATGATGCATACATCTAGAAGTATTTATAACTTCCCCCGATTTATAGCATATATTTTCTAGGGTTAAATACAACCTAGTATATTTTTGTTTGACGTTAAAGTAGTACCGATGTGCGTATTAATTGAAATAACTTGTGCCACGTATTGAAATTACGTAGATGTAATTGGCCTGATATATGGTCTAAGAATAAGAATGTAGCTCATGTTCTCCGACAATTAATCCAGCGCTTAAATATCGATAAGCCTATCGTAATACTTATGCGTAATGGTCTTTCTCTGTGTGTGTCTCTTTTCTCTCTCTCGTTCGCCCTTTCACCCCGAACTCGTGCTCAGCTGCTTGATTAACGAGCTGACCGCGGGAGGGTAAGTCATCAACGTCATTCGGAGGAAGTTCCGTACTGCAGCTCGGTTCACACGCTTCTTTTACGAGCTTCCTGCTTTCGGTAGGGCGCACTTTTACTCCTTAATCACACACCGAAATTCAGTCGCATTGGCACATCGCCAAGAACCCATGAAGGCACATGAGGCACATCACCAACCCCACTCCGTACATCATTGACAAATCTCAACTACAATCATTCTTTAACGATTGTTTACGTAGCAATTTTAATTACAATTAAATAATAATTCATATTTTGTTGATTCTGTAAGAAATCTTTCCCTTTCTCGTTCTCTCTCCTTTTCAACATTACATATACGTGTGAGATAATAATTTTCTGCCCTCCGAAATCAATAACTTTTGGTTTATGACAACTCTATTTCAATTGCATTATTTTATGACATTTAAATATGAATGTAATTTATACACTACGTATTAAAATTATATCGTGCACTAATTAAAATCAATTATTAAAGTTAACAACTTCTCCCTTATATTGCTTTATATTCCAGTATAATCCTATAATATATATAATATATATAAATATAAGAAGATTACGTTGTAGAAACATCCTCATGTTTTACATATTTATGCATGTTGTATAACGAGATGCATCAGAAATCGAATAACGTTGCCCTTTGATCTTTTAATTTAAAATTGTTGTTACGAGAATTAATATATTTTCCGTTTCTTAATAAACAAATAGAAATGTCGCCTCGCCTCTTCCAATTTATTTAAATGAATTGGTACAATATTCTAAACAGTATTTTAAGTCTCTTGAGAAGTATATTTACAAAAGGTAAAGACAAATCTATTAATCCACCTCTTACAAAAATTTAAACAACTTTAACACCTACGTCAGTTTCAGACTTTTAACGTTTAATTCATTTTTCTACGACTAAAACTTGAGTTTTTTCGTTACTCCAACTATCTGAGCTTTTTTAAATATATTTTTTGTTCTATTTATTGTACACTTCGAACTGTAAGACTTGTGAGCGTCATCATATGGGCAACGTTGATACGAAAAGTCTTTAAAAGTCATCGTGCATGTGTCGAAATTGGGATCACACGCGCACGATCGTAGCTCGAGATCATAGAGACGAGATCGTAGTGCTTGATTAGGGCTCGCGTTGGCAAATAGCATGAGGATACTCGAGGACGACATTGTCGAATTGGATTTCTGACCTACGCTGTTTTATAGGTACGTCGGCGATACACGCATCGAGAGAAAACAGAGTCGGTTTTATAGTCAGTCCTACACCGCGCCGAACCCTATTATCACCGTCACGGAACACACGCCAACCCCGTCTCCCGATTACATGAAGCGTCAGGTAAGGAAACCCTGCGATTTTCTGCAAAGCGCGATAAAGTCAGAACCGGTGCTCTTAAATTAATTCCTCTTTTATCCCATTTGTGTACAGGATGCAATTTAATTAATTGTTAATTATTCTCGCGACTATAATAAATACTTATATTGTTTTACCACCAGGGATCTATCGACAGCCAACTAGACATGATCAGCGTCCAGGGCGGTCGTTTGTGTTCCGAGAGGAAGCCCAGTCTCACGAGGTCTCAGACAGACTCTAACATCACTTACATGAGCGACGAGGTGCCGGAAGCTCCGGGCTCCGCGTGTTACATCACCAAAGAGGGTGACGTTGATCTTCAAGTCGTCTTGAAGGTAATTGCGGAATATGATTGCATTTTCTCAACTCCGTTCTTCGAATACACGTGTACCTTGTTATCTAGGCGATACATTTCGTTGCTTTGCGAGACAATACCACCTGCACGCCGCGAGTCTGCGAGATTATGCTGAACTTGATGGAGCTCTTAATGGACATGGGAGTGATGAAGCATTGTCTCCGAGAGGAAGCGGCTGGCAGTAACGCAGGCAATTAAATTTGTTTATTATGCTGTTAAATGGAAATTAAATCAGACAGTCATATTATTAAAAATGCAATGATGTTTCAAGCAGCAACTCTGCATCTCTAATTTCTTTCTTGCGTTCTCTTAACAGTAAAGGTAAGCTAAAAGAATTTTCATGTAACTACATTCACAATTATTTCTCGTGTAGGATCTGGTACGGGGATTGATAATAAATCGGACACGGGGAAGAAACAAGATTCGCCAACGGAATTACATCAGGAGCACAGATACGATTTGAGCGGCAAGCCGACCGCTCACAATCTACTCATGAGCTGCGTGATCAGAGTGTTGAGGCATCTGGGCTGCCCGCACAGCTGCTTGGACGGGGTGCGTGGACCTCAGGCCGATATCTGTCGCTCCCAGGGCCAGACCATCCTGACAAAACTGCATCGCGCGAGCTCCCGTCAATTCTCGCGATTCTTACGAACGATGATGCGGGAGCAACCGCTGACGGAAATCTTGGACTTCTTTCACGCGTATGTCGGATACTGCGTCGATCCGAGTTCATTGTTATCGCCGCTTAGTGAGTAAATGCGAACTAAATGCCCAGAGAGATAATTCTTGTACGAAGGAAAACGGGTTTTCAATTTTGCACTATTGCAGAACACTAATTCTCTCGCCTGATCTTTCTTTTAGATCAGAAAAGAATGTCGGGAAAATCGACCGACGTGGTCACCCAAAGTGGGTACGCGACGAACTTCGGCGCCGGCGGAGGCGGAGTCGGCATCTCGAGCGGCAGCGGCGGGAACGTCATCGCGACGGCGAGCGGCGTCGCGACGTCGTACAACGCCGGCGGTTATGGAGCGCGCGGTATCGAGGGGCAGATCATAGCCTGCGTCTTCAAGGTCCTGGTCACGCGGCTCGTCGGTTCCGTGAAGCAGCTGAAGGCGCAAGAGAACATCAGCCTCTATTGCGACGTGCGCCAGTTGATGACGTACGTCAAGGAGGCGCATGGTGGCATTTTCCGACGGGTTGCTTTAAGTGGGATTCTCGACTCCGCGGACCGGCCGAATAAACGGTGCAACAGCAACATGCAGACGACACGTGTCGTAAGGTCTGAAGAAATACGAGTGTTTTATAATAAAGCCTAATCTACAATGTGCTCTTTGCGTCTAGAAACTATGGCCTGTATTCTGAATCTTCTTTTATCGATAAAAGCGCCTCTAAAAGTGGCTAATAAGCCTTCTGATTGGCAACAAGCTACTTTTAGAAGCGTTCCTGTGCAGGTTGATAAATCGTATCAACATTTATTAATTTCACAGACACATCCATCAATCGGATTTAGAGGAACACGCGGATATCGGAGGAGACACGTGTTACACCGTTGACGACAGAGGCACGCGAAAGTTCCTCTTCAAGAAAAGGAGCACATCATCCACTTGCGCTGTAAATATAATAATAACAGTGATCGCCCAATAACCACGTTGCCCGTCATTCTGTATAGTATTAAAAGGGTTAACTGGGTAGGCGGGGTCGAACTTGCAGAGTCTCCTCGAGACGGAATTAAGCGAGGACAACGTGAAGATTAGTCAAAGTCCGTTGGGTAATCTGCGCAAGAAGCATCACGTATTGACACCCAGGCAGAGCGAACGTAACTTAGGCATCGGCGAGCCTTCCCTGGGGCCGCGGAAGTCGACGCGATTTCAAATTGGCGGTATCGGTGAGAGGCAGGGATTGCGCGTATCATTTGCGGCGTACTGTGAGCCATTGTATTGAATCGTTTCGATCGGTTTTAGTTAATTGGTTCCGGAAGGAGTACAGTCGGACCGATTCTACCGATAGCCATGAAAGTAGCGAATCGCCCACAGACGGCAGCTTTGTTAGGCAACCCAGCTTCCATTACGGTCATCATCGCAGCGCGTCGCGAAGCGGTCGCGGGTAAGTCGTCTGTTTGAAGCACACCCTTGGGAAAGTTTACTTTAAATGAAATTGAAGTTTTTAAAAGTAATCTTTCCAGTCTAAAAGTTTGCTTAAAGAAGTTAAGAGTTTACTTAAGAAATTTTTAAGTAATTTTTAGACAGCCAAGCCTGTCGCAGTTCCCGCTAAAGAGCCGCGCGGCACAGTATACTTTCTCGTAAGAAGAAAACCGCACGCGGTATTATAAATTATGTCACATAATTTTAACACAATTCTTAGTTTTCTTTTAAATTCTTAAATTAAGTTCACCTTAAATAAAAGTTTAAAGTGTTCAAATTTACTCTTTATATTTCTTTTTTTTTAAGTAAAATTTTAAGGCTTTCTAAGATATTTTTTCCCAAGGGTCAACTCGCTATTAAACGCCCATAGAAATTACTATATTATTTCGGGAAAGTGTAATAAATCGCGATCATTTTCCCTAGGGTTGGCATAACTCTGCAGAAGGCGAAACGTCGGATGGAAGATCAGTTGAATAAAATCGGGTTTGGAAAGAGCAAGAAGAAAGAGAGCATGGAAGAGACGCCCGGAAACTGTAAGGACGGATTTACACTTGAATTTCACGCAAATAAATTTTTTCCCCGGCACACCATCGCGTGTAAATTGTCTCTTTAGCACAAAACTGCGAATGTTTACTCACCATTGAGGTATGGTATCTGTTTCCGATTAGATTTCAGCCGGAAGAATTCCATGGAGCTCGGCGAGGCTTGCAGAGAATCCAAATTCGTCGTGCTGAAGGAGAGAAGATTGGTACCTCGCAGTTCGGTATTTGAAGGAATGTTACGATTCTCCTTCCTCCTGGAGACATGCCAACCAGGCTCTGTTCCCGATCCCCATCTGATGGCGTCGCTTCTGGACCTTGTAATAATTACCTTGTACTTTCTATAAGTCAATCGGTGAATTATCACTGATTTCAAGTCATAAGTGTACCACTGCGATTTTCAGAGGCGTACTTATAACTGCAAATCAGTAGCTATTCACTGTTTGTGATAATCCACTGATTGGCTTTTGGGGACTATTTTTGCGAAGGGCAATGTGGAAACTAAGTGTTTAACTATGCGATGTTGCAGCCGTACGCGCCGGTGGTATCTCGCGCTTGTCTGATACTGGAATGCGCACATTTAGTGCACCAGTGCAACAAAGGCCACTGGCCTGCATGGATGAAACACAATTTTCCCATGTTCCGACCGTCTGTGCCGATAAACAATCGAAACGCCTCCACCGCACTTAGACGCGTTCATATACTGCAACGCACCGCGGGAAAATTGTTTTATCAATGGGCAGAGGTACTTCCAATTGACATATCTTCGTTAAAATAATCTTTTGGCAAAATGAAATACGAAACTGTAATTAAAACAGGCTATAGGAGCGCGCTTGGAAGAGTTTATGACTGAAGATAAACAAAATATGGAGCAGGTGACCAGTATAGTGTCCGACGAGAGCAAACAGAGAGAATTGATTCTGGAAGACGAGGAGGAAGATTTTCTTGATGACGGTAATGTTCTCTGTTCTTCTGAGGTACCAGAAAGTCGAGGTCTTCTATTCTGCGGGTAGAAAACGTAATTAAGATTTAACAACGAACTTTCAGCTAGCATAAATAATTACGGGTCTCAATGTCCCTTCGCCCTACGTCTCGTCGCTTGCGTTCTGCTGCTGGAAGTGACGGCGTTTCTGAGGGAGACTTACCAAACTCTGCCGAAGTCGAGCAAACTGTTGACGAAAGAACGTCCCCCGCCTTGGGAAAGAATGTACAGCCGAGAAGCGAATCGACGATGGAGCGTGGCTTTGTCGTCCATGGGCCATTCACAGGCATCGGCGCAGAGTCTGCAATCTATAGCTGGCGATCGTGACGTTGTCGGTTAGAACAATACTTATAATTAACGAAGCGCGTCATTCTGAATAAAATTACCTTGCTTCGAAGAGGGGACAGGCACCGAGTATTTGACCGGAAGATATATAATACTTCTTCCACAGCGGAGCGCAAAATCAGTTTTGTCCTCTACGAACCTGACAATGAGTCCGAGGGAAGCAGCAAGTCGAATGTTACGGTTCAAGGTGAGGAAGCGCAAAATGTTGAAAAGGAGAAAGCGAAGAGGGTGCAGGCACCTCAAAGTAGACCGTTCCTCCTTCGTCGCAGTACTGCTGGAGCTGCAACCGGCTCGTTTAAAAAGAGAAGCCTTAAACTTCGCCGCAACACCAAAGAGGGCAAGGATACGGAATGCGAGGCGTGTAAGTAAAACTTAAAAAGAAATCTAGACTAACGTCAATATTAATAAATCCCTGTAAAAGACGACGCAATCCTATCTAGTCGTAAGTTACTCTTAATGTCTCAGAGTTATAATAATTTTTTTAAATATCGATAATGTATTAATAGCATGTTAACATAATGTCACGTTTCACCCGTAGATACCGTTAAACGTGCAGATTCGATTCAATCGAAGAGGAAAGTGAGTTCGCTCTCTGACAGAAGCGACACGTCCGAACCCGGTGCCGGCGGCGAAGTCAGTGGCGACGAATCGCCAGGTATTCTCAGCGACGACCAGCCACCGGAGAGTCCGAGCGATAGCAACGAAACCGACGAGACCAACAAGAATTTCCCGTGGATGAAGGTGCTCGTGCAACTCACCAATTCTTTCAATTTTTATTGCTCCCACCAGAACTTTTGCCATCCCTTCTGCCATCGACGACAAATGCGCGCTAGCAGCAGACTGATTAAATCAGTGAAAAAGATATATGGAGAGGAATTTGGTATATTGAACGGTACAGGTTTATTCGATATCGACACTGATAAGAAGGACGACAAAAAGGACAAACGCAGCCGCAAAGTGTCTGATCAAACTAGCACGCAGGTGTCGCCCATTCGAAGGAAAGACAGCGTGGGACGCAAGTACAAGTAATATAGATTTTTATGAGCTGTTATATTATCTGCTAATTGAATAAGTATACTTTTGGTAAAATCAAACAGAATATTGGTAATTTATTAAACGCACATACTTTTGTCGATATATACCTATATATGTGATTGTAAAACCACAGAATTAAACATTTATAAACAATCTTTTTCTAAGTTACCTCCGATGCTAATTTAACGGATACTTCTACAGGATAGAAAAAAATCTAGACGGTTCTCAATCTGGTCGGTTAACACAAAGAGAATCCTCGAAAGACCTCGTAGACCAGGACTCTGAAAGAGGCAAGGAGTCTTTGAGAAGGGTCGCGACGAAATATACTGTGGAAGAGGATAAAGATAAAGAGCCGCCGCCGGTTTTGAAGTACATAAAGACTCAGGTGAAGGACGCCTTTCATGCATCCTTGGCCACTCTAATCAAGGGGGCGGTCGTCATGACGGAAGATCTGTTTGTGGAAGTGCTGCCCGTCGCGTGGGAACTTTTATTAGAATCCAATCAAGAAGTCGCCGCATCAGCCGCGGCGCTTTTCATAGTATCAGCCGTGCGGGCGCCAAACCAGGCGAGCGATCTGATGCACAAGGGTCTTCAACACAGCAACACTAGTGTGCGCATCAATGCCATTTTGCGATTTCAAGTCCTATGGAAATTGCGATATCAAGTGTGGCCGCGGATGGAGGAGGCGGCTCATTTAACTTTCAAAGTACCTCCGCCGGGAATAGAATTTACTTTGCCGTCGCCAAAGATCGGAATAGAATCTCTACCGGTGGTCGATCCACCTTGGATGCCTCAGGTCAAAACGAAAGTGGAGGAGGTCACTATCAATCAGGAACATCATGTGAGTAAATAAATATCTAAGCGAAAACGTTGGGGCCGGTACGACCCGGTAAGCGCGTGTTTTCTTGCACAGGATGCTCTTGTTTTAAATTATGAAGAGGTTTTTACGTTTTCAAAAATTAATGTGTCACGCGGCGTTTGCTTATTTCAGAGATCTTTAGTGACCGCGACGAAAACGCGAAAGAAGCAACAGACCGAACTGATCACAAAGGCTCTTCAGGCACAGGACGACAAGAAGCGGGAAGAAAGGGAAAATTTTCTAATTACGACGATACCAATTACCGTACAGGCCGCTTACGAGCCGAGCCCAGTGGGAGACGATCACGATGAAGGTATGTGTGCAATTCATTTTTTCTACACGTTCTTGCAATATTTCTCTCCTTTTTTAATAAAGGAAATGTAGGGGACGAAGATGCAGCGGAGACCGTTCCAAGGAACACTCAATCGCATCACGGACAATCGGCACTCTCGTTGTTTCCTTCATCGCTGTGCTCGGCAATCGTTCAAATCATTAACCTCCTGGACGATCCAGCAGTTTCCGACGATGGAAACGCGGTGTACGAGGTGGCGTATCAGGTACGAATGATAGTAAATTTGTGAGCTACAATTTTACGTATCTTGTTATTTAACAATGTCACTTTATTTTATCTTCAGGTAATCTGGAGTTGCCTGGTGGAAGATAGCGCTTTGTTTCTCCGGTACGTGCTGGAGCGTCTTACAAGGGAGAAGCAGGAGTTGATGTTCAAGATTTTGAGGCACCTTATTAGATTCGTGCCGAAATTGCCGCAACAGGCTGCGTTCGCGCTGTACAATTACATTATTGGATATGTTATGTTTTACGTGCGCACTCCGCACGAGGAGGGCCAAAAATTAATTGGAACCGCGTTGTCAATCCTGTGGATGGTAAAATATACGCCTTCTTTCAATCAGTCTCCCTATTTGCCCGCTAATACAGAAGTGCCGGTGATTTCCCGATACCAGGTGGTGCACAGTGTACACGGCATCATGTTCAAAGATCTAAAGCAAATCCTCCGGAAGGAACAATGCGACGCGTCGATTCTACTCACGGCGAATGTACCGTCAGCGAAAAAGATCATCGTTCACGGCCCACAGGATCCCGATGCCGGGGAAATACCCTCGCAGTTCCCGGTACAAGAGGACACCCAATTTTGTCAGATACTTCGAGAGTCCCTGGACTTCTTCGGTATCGAGGAAGTAAAGCACCACGAGTATTTCCTCGTGGATTACAAGACGCGTGAGTTCGTTATTTCGTTCAGCGATCCGTTACTGCGCAATAATATCTCATTCTGCTGCTACAATCTTTCATCAACTTGCAGATCAGATACACAATCCATCGTCGTACGTCAGAGACCATTATTTCTTTAAGAGATCGCAATTCCCGCAAATCGAGCTCGTTCACATGAAGCCGGAGGATGCGTTCAATGCGCTGCAACGGCAGGAGTTGATGCATAAATTCGTAGAAATAGGAAAGGTTCTTTTAACCTGGGCAATCCTGAAGAACGTCGATATGGTAGTGCAAAGGGTCGTGTTCCTTCACGAAGAGCTCATGAAGCTGCCGTCGTTCCCGCGGAAAGCGCTGGAAGCGGACTTGGATCTCTACAAAGGTGGCGAAATTGGGAGAGTATGTACTTAAGACGTTTATACGCGTGCACTTAAATCGATTAAAATAACACACGTACGTTGTATCTTACAAATAAACTGGAAACTCTCTTCTTTAAGGAGCTCCTTGGGCTCGATGTGATGCACAAGTTTATGTGGGTGAGACTGATCGCGCGCATGTTCGAGGCCATGGCCGGCAATTTCGCCTATTCCGGTGACATACATCTCTTTCTGAACGTCCTGAATGGCGCCGTGATCCTTCACAGCGAGGACTCCTGCATTCTACGCTACGTCGTCGCGACCTACATAAACGCAGCGCACAATTTCAAAAATATCTTCTCGACGAACGGCTACTTGCTAATCATGCCGACCTTACTGCAGTTGTACTCGACGCATCAGACGAACAAGCTGGTGACGACCACCGTTGAGTACGCCGTCAAGCAATTTTATCTCATGAACCGCAAACCCTTCATTCTGCAGATGTTTGGCAGTGTTTCCACCATATTGGATACGGATATGATAAGCGTCCATGGGGAGGCTCACAAGGTTCGCTCTCTTTTATCGACAAATAAAACATATATTTGAATACTTTTGGAAAATAATATCGTCTGTGATTTTCTCTCTTAAGGTCCCAGCTACGTGCCTGTTTAACTTATTATTAAGTTTGGAAACTCCGTCGCCGGATCCACTCAACATAGGAGAATTAGTGAAAGAGGAGAAGCCTTTGAAAGCGATAGACTTTTGTTACCATGACGAAAACGAAATGGTCGACGTACTCGACTGTATATCTCTCTGCGTGATGGTGATAGCTTACGCGCCTGACTCGATCAGAGGCCAACAAATGTTGGTGAGATATCCATAATGTTGCTAATTGACGTTGTTCATTAATGTTTTACTTATCATTGTTTCACAGACAATATTAGAAGCGATACTGCCGTGCTACGTTCAGCAAATCCAATTACCCACGTACAACAAGGAAGGCAAAACGGAGAAGGAGATAATAAATCAATTAGCGATTGCAGTTAGGACATTAGTCAATAATTCCGAGGCATTGACAAAGTACGAATTGAATTCACCACAGCTTTGAGCTTCGGATCTCTTATAAGTTTTGATTTCTGTTTCAATACTACTTAATAAAATTAATACCATTAATTGTCGCAGGTATTACAACGGGCCGCAGAAATCGAGTCCCGAACATAAAGGTTCTAGTCAACGAAATTACGGCAAGGGTCCGTATTCACCGGGCTTCGATTTCGAAGATGACACTCATACCAAGTATCTCGAACACTCGAAGGCTCGACATTTTTACGATCGAGACGAGGATTTCCATAAGAATGAGTTTAGACGACCGCGCGACACTTTATTAAACATGGTCGGAGATTTCGTGGCTCGTTGCTCCACCCGGTTGGTAGAGCTCAATAGAAAGTCTCCGGATGGAAAAACTATCGAGTTGCTGGATTCGAAATGCCATGTGGTAAATCGACGATTATTTAATCTTCGTAATATTTACAATATTTACTTTAAACAAATAAAATCCACAAGGCTTTGACGTGAAATCACAGATACGAAGTAATAAAGGATTCAAGAGCCAAGTTGTTAGTGTGTAAATGATTTTAATTTTTTAATTTATTGCGAAAAATTTACCTCAGCCACAGGGTTTGAACCTGGACCTCGTCGCTAGGCGAGCATCTTACCTGCCTCGGTGGTCGAATTGGAGTTTGAATTATTTAGACACTAACATCCGTCTAGGCTCTTGTATCTTTTATTACTTCGTATCTGTGATATTTACTTCATCTATTGACAACGAATTTGATAAGTAACGAAATGTTAGCCACATTTTATCCTTATATTTGAGATATATAATTTTTCGTTCTTAATACGATTATATTTGTCACTAGAGGAGATTTGTGTAAAATGTTTAGACCGAAAATAAATTGTATTACTTAGCGCCTGGCCGATATCGCCCATAGTCTTCTGAAGATTTCTCCATACGATCCGGTCGCTATGGCCTGTCGTGGTCTCAAACGATACATGAACGATATTCTTCCTTCAACCGAGTGGACGGCCGATGAAATGAGACCGGCGTTAACGCTGATTCTCAGGAGACTGGACAAAACCTTTAGCAAGATACACAAGAAACCGTCGATCAGAAGGAATACCGATTGGGCCGCTGCCAGTGACCTTTTGAGAGGAGTTTACGAAACTCTGTCGAAGTCTCCGTACATCGCGCACTTTCAATATTTGAAGACGTTGCTATCTACTTGCCAGGTATTAGAGAATCACCTCTTCTATTATTCAGATCTGTTTTAAGTGAATCGGATTTTAATTTGAATTATCGTTAATCTTTTCAGGCTTTAATTGTCGGGGACAATCTGTCTGAAGACTTAACTTCGGCCTCCACAGCTGCTTTAATGAGCAAACTACCCGCGCCACTTCCGCCGCCGCATTTTTGCTCGACGGTGTTGCGTTTGGTAGCGCTACACGTGATATCCTTCGGCGAGGGATATTCCTTGGAAAACGTTCTCGGCGGACAAAACATGTTCGCCACTCAAACTCGCACGGAGAACGCCCTACTGAACTTGTTGATACCATTGTTTCTGCGCGTTGGAACTGGGAGAAAAGGTAAAGCGTACTTTATAATATTTGCGAGAACAACTTAACGAACGTTAATCTTCAATTAATGTCTCCAGACGTACCGAAACTGAAACAATCGGACATCTCCTTCGCTCTAACGACTGTATTGAACGCTCTTTGGCCGCCGGGTGCAAAACCGATACCACTGACGATGCAAAGACCACCGACGGATACAAGGACTGGTAGTATAACATTCACCGCGAGAGATCCGAAGGCTTTAACGAAAACATCGTTAACATTGTACCAGGTCGCATTTCTAGGTAAGATTTGCGAAGGCCCTGCCGGAAATAATTCTACAAAATTCTACAAAGAAATTAAATATAACTGCCAGAATCTAAGAAATTCTACGTAAATTTAAAAATGTTATAAAAATCAACCTAAAAATGCTAGAATTGAAACACTTTTGTTAATTTTTGTAATATTCTACAAGTAAGCAGATGTTTTAATTCTTTCAAATTTTGTTGTTCCTCAAATTTTTAAAACTAGTAAAGTTTTGTACTAACTTTTAAAAAATTGTACATTTTTATGAAATACTACTTGCAATAATTTCTCGATTTGAGAACATTGTAATTTGTGGTACTATTTCGTAGAGATTTTTACAAAAAATTAATGTTTCAACGAAGACATAAAAATTTCTACAAATTCCTATTTTAAGTCAATTTTTTGTAGTTATTTATATAAATTTTTTCCGCTAGGGGAGAGCAAATTTTATTCCGCACGATTTCTATAAATTTATTTTTATGTGAACGATACGTATTTTGTTGTTCTCACGAGCGACATACGCTTAATATTCGCGATGTTTGATTCTAGCGCTGAAAATCATGACGATATGTTTCGAAACCGAGCTGAGAACGGAATGGCGGGTAATTCTACGTGCGATGCGTCTTTTGAACAAGCGCAACGAGGCATCCACGTATCTCTGGAATTTCATAGAATTTATCGTAACGCACCGTACAGCCTTGTACATTCAGATGCTTCCGTTCATCGTTTACAAGATCGGACAAGCGCCGATATCTGAACACGAACGAAACATGCACACCATTATACGTGAGAAGATCAACGGAAGCAGTACAACCGTGCCGAAATCGCGGGGCGCACTGCTGATGGATCTCATTCACGAGTTAAAGAATTTAAAGCAGGAAATAGAAAATCGAAGATGCGGTTAGTGTTTTGGCAATACATTGAAATAATCTTCACAATAACATTCGGCTCCAGCAAACAATTTTTCCACGTTTCTTATATTGCAAATCTCTGCTCGTCTCAATTATTTTATGGCGCGCTTTTAATTTTAATTCATTAAAAGTATTTATCTGGAAAGTCCAATTAATTAAGAGTTGCTTCAATAGAATGCTTTGTAATTTCAACATACAGATGAAATGCAACCGGAACCGAAGAGAAGCGTGGTGGACATGCATTCGATGACCGAAGGCCAACCGCGCACTCAGAGGCCGTCTCTGTTGATGGATCTTCTAACCGGCGATCTGGGCTCGAGAGCTCACATGAATCGTACGCCCGCCGAGACACCAGTGTCTCACTCCACGGCGGTTCAATCGCAGTCCCATTCGACTCAATCCAACACGAGTAGCACTGTTAAAGCAACCCATCCCACTCAAGTAACAGCACCGCCGAACGGCACTCGCATTGGTGGTACTACATTATTGATTCCTCTGCTGCTTTTGTTACAAAGGCTATCATAGTTAAAGCGTACAATCGGATTAGAATTTTCAAAGAATACGTACGTGTTAATGAGTTCAATTGTTATCGCTGGTTTTTGGTCCTTCTCCGCGTGTTTCCTTCACAATTGCGTGATTATCGATTGTGATATCTTATAATTGCAGGATCCGTGTCGAGCACCAGCGCTGGATCTGCTACTCTGCGTGAAGTAAGTGAGACAGTAGCCGGGGAAACCTGTGCCCAGCAGCCGCCGTCGACGACAGGTATTTCATCATTTTCGAGAATCCTATAGAGAAGATCCCGAACTGTCGATTACGATCGATGCGACTGCAAGCCTCTCGCATACATTTCATTATCGTCGTACGCGCAGTACGAAAAATCGCTGACCGCTACCACAGTTGGATCGAGCCATTGTCTATAGACCACTGCCAATAAGTCTCTCTTTCTCTCTCTTTC
>NW_011967212.1:1575424-1583454 GCF_000949405.1 Vollenhovia emeryi | reverse complement strand
TCTCTCTCTCTCTCTCTCTCTCTCTCTCTCTCTCTCTCTCTCTCTCTCTCTCTCTCTCTTTCTTTTTCTCTCTTTCTCTTCGTCTCTTTGTTAGCAACAATGATTATCTCTTCCTTTTCGTTCGTGGTTTCTTGCGCGGTTCTTGCACAATGTCTTCACTTCATTTTCCTCTTTACAGCGAGGCTTGCAACTCGAAGAGTATAGTTCTTTTCCTTTCGTTCAGGGACGAGAATTCTCGTCTCACACGATAGCAATGCCGTTCGCACAATCGGCAAAAGATCCCTCGATTAATCGCATATCATTTAAGGCGTCGTGTTAAGGCATAAGTCGTTTTGCGCCTCTCTCTCTCTCTCTTTCTCTCTTTCTCCCTGGTCGTATTATTGACACATTGATCATTACGTTGCTTCCATTGCTAGCTAGGGAACGGAGGTAAGCGGACCGATTCTACAACTCAATCAATTCTAACACGATCTATGATATATATCCTGCTGGTGTGTGCCCCTCTCACGCTTATCACTTTTTTGTAATTTTGATCATTCCTCGATCGCTCGCCCTGTTTCTTGCGTCGTCTACCTCGGTCTTCGCCCACTTCTTACTGCCCCCCCCCCCCTTTTGCCGTGAAACGAGATTGATTCAAATGAATTTATCAGTTTTGATGTAATCAAAACGTGACGTACAATCAAGAAAAGGATCATAAAATACATATGAACATGTTATATGACAATCTGAGTTCTTAAACGAGTTCTAGAGCGCGCAATCTCATTTCGCGGTATTTTCTCTTAAAACACTGATATCTATTATCGCCTCCTTTACCACGTTTTATACGCAAACTCATAAGGAATTTATTACATAGCAGTATTTAGACAATGGTAATGTCCAACAGTTGGTACCCTACTGATCGTTGCGTAGTCACTCTCCACTACGTAGTTGCTTCGATGTTCTGTCGCTTTCCTCCTTTACTCGACAGCACGAAACTAATTGTCATTAATTATTTTCGCAGTTAGCACGACGACAACATGTATCGGTATCGACAATTCCGTATCAATACACTCAATTCCAGCAGTCTTCTCTCAGCCCGAAGGATACATTCAGCTAATTATTCGGATATCACGAAAGTCTTCCACTTTCAAACTCTTTTTGTCTTACTACTGCTTGCTCTAATAATCTTTCTATAACGTAGCCTACCGACATTTAACACATCTCTTCTAATCGAAGCAACATCGTACAGGTGTTTACAGCAATTCACGTAATCTACGTCGTGCATATGTCAATGTCGCGCAACATTTTGTCCCATTGGAATTATAAAATCGACATATGGATACAATGCCACTTCGGGACTCGTACGACATATCACTTTAAGTATACATCGGGAAACAGAAAATTTCGTAAAGGTGTCGCGAATCACTCATGGAGGTCTTAAGCTGCAAATTTGGTAACTTTATTTCTCAGTCGACGAAATCATTAAGGCATTAACACTTTATCGCATCACACTCGACGTTCCCGAGACTCAGGCTCGAAGTGTGCAACATCGACACGATGTAGGATCGTGAACAACGTATCGACGATGATTAATATATCGTGGTCTGTGTCTTACTTGTTATCCCTTCCCTCATACTAGACGTTCGATGTGGCATGTTTCAGATAGATTCCAATCATCTTCTACTAGCGATGAACGTAACCATGTTAAGCTTCATTCTATCTTACCTCACCAAAAGGCGCCAAAGCTGCGCTTTGTCTCTTCCGTAGAGTTTAGAAACTCATCAGGTAAATCCCCAGTCCCCGCTTTAGCTTATACACAATATATTTATTAATATGTCCCTTGGAAGACCCCCCCTCCTTCTCCCAATATGGTACAGTATCTAAAGGTTACTGCAAAAATGGATGAATTGAAGGAATTCGCAGAGATTGTACTCTAGCTATAGAACACCGAACTCTCTTCTCATTCCTGCTTCTCGAGAATTAAAAGTCACATGAGGCATGACTTAAAAAATATATCTTACAACTTTGCAGAATAGACTTCTACTAAATTTACTTAATTCACCTGCTTTTTGTAGTAATGTCGATATATCGCACATACTATAATCTACTTTTCACTACGATATCATTACCGCGTTCTTGCACAACAGGTAGCGTTAAACTGAAATTTAAATTAAAAAAAATGCAAGATTGTAGAAAACAATTCTTTTTTTTTACACCTTTAGTTGCATCGGCTAATCATTTTGTATACCTGCTTTATTACACAACAATCATTCTTTATCGACATATTAGAGACGTGAAATTATCTAAAGATTAAATTACATAGAGGTGAATTCGTAGTTTAGACATTGCGAAATTTCGTCACGGCTATTGCATGAGGTAACAACTGTAAAGTAAACGTGACCAGTTTTGTTTTATTGAACTTTGTTAAGTTATGCTTTAATTTCATTTAGTTTATTAAGAAAAGACTAGTTGAAGTTAATTCGATGCATCGTACTTTCATTCATTAAATAACCCAGTATAA
Organism: Vollenhovia emeryi; assembly: GCF_000949405.1. Classification (NCBI taxonomy): domain Eukaryota; kingdom Metazoa; phylum Arthropoda; class Insecta; order Hymenoptera; family Formicidae; genus Vollenhovia; species Vollenhovia emeryi. The sequence goes on along the minus strand of NW_011967212.1, from coordinate 1,580,954 downwards.
GCCGCTGTTACTGCCAGAATATACAAGTTATATTTGCGGGGAGGGAATAATTTAAGAATGAAAACCGTTCAAATTTTTTTACGCGTAACGTGACAAGCATTACATTCCTTTTTCATATTTAATTAATTCTGTGAGTTTGCGACAAGTTTCTCATGCAACTCTTCTGACATAAATATTCGTCCTGCCGTTATCTAATGCGCGGATATGTAACATAAGCATATGCAATCTTGTGAATTGATTTTTAACGCCATGCTGTCACTTCCGAGGCAATTAAAAATGATCTGTTTCGTTCGCAAATACAATCTTGCATGCCCGTAACAGATACTGTGACGTTTTCTAGAAGAATATTAAATACGTTCCGATTTTTAATACGCGACGTACGTACGATACCGCATTCCATACAGATAAACAATTTTCATAGCGCTAATCCACCATCATGTCAATTTTTAAAGGACGTTTCCTATACAGCGATAACTTCGAAATTAATGTCTCAATCTTTTACACTCGTTCGTGTTTTTTACGAGCATGGAAACATTTCAATCTTTCAAATATGGATATATATTCATTAAATATCAAAGCCGAAATATTTCGTTTCAGAATTAACGATCTAAATGTGACTCGAGTCCAAAATGAATGCACTCTATAATTTTCTATATAATTTCTATTCCTCCCCGAGTGTCGAAGAATGTTTGAAGATTCGAAAGTCGAATATATTTGAAATCGCGATAGGATTTTACGTTTATTACTTGATGTACATAGTGCCATGTTACATGGAGCACAGGACGCGGATGTAAAATATTTCCCGAGCACATGAAAAGCAATCTTGAATCATACACTTCGAAAGAGGAGCATGAGTAGATGGAACGTAGAGTAGAATTCGTGAATAAGACGGTAGACGCGACATGTGTGATCATCGACTGTCCTGCCAGGGGAGACGGTGACGGGCCAGCTAAGTCCAAGCAGTCCGACCGAAGACAGTTCCGGAGAATTACGTACCGACAGGCCTCGCTTACAACGTTCTATGGGTCAAAGCAAGAAGACCTTCCGCTTAAGAAAAAGTCGAAAGAGTCACATTGAGGTGATAACACTTGCACATATATATTTTTCAGTGTTCCCGGGCTCTCAAGTTACCGATCGCTACTACGTTACAGAAACTTGTCAGTTTTGCATACAGCTTCTCGATAATCCTCATTGTCATCGTACTTTTACTTTTAATTGTGACTTAACTAATTATTTATAGCATATTATATTCTGGGGGTACCTCGCGGACATAGAATGCTATCTTTCAGGCGACGCAAACCAAGTTGGAACAGTCGGACGCGACTCTAGCGGAACAACCAACGAGTCAACCGAAAGCGACGGTGTCGTCGGCAGCGGTGGAACCGCTGTCATCTAACATCCCATCCAATTCCTCGTCCATTCGTTCCAAGCGAAGTTTATCTACTCGCAAATCGGACGGTGACAAAAACTCCAACACATCTGCGGAGCAGCAGCAGTTCCATGGGGCGGCGCATCAGCACCACCATTGCCACTACTTTCATCACCACGCGCACCCTCAGGTGTCAGACATGTCCTGGGACGAAGACACGTCCAGCACTTCTGGATATCGCGAGTCCTACAGTATGCAGATCGTGTCACTGGATGGTGCCAATGCTCGCTCGGGCCAGGCGCCGCCTCTGGCATCGCCGGATTTAAACGACATGCCATCCACAAGCAGCACGACTACTAATTACATAGCCTTCGATGGCAGTTCCCCAGATTGCTCGATCAACGGTAGCGGAGGTGAAAAAACCGCACTGTTAACTTCGAGCCAGAGAACGACTTCCCAGCATTCTTTGTTGATGGTCTTCCCAAATCAAGACGAAGATACGTTGATATAAGTCGTAAAACTCATTGCTACTTGATTGAGACTGATAATTTAACACGATCGACGCGAGAAGCAAGAATATTAAGATAAAAGTCACGTTTAGCTATCGGGATTAACGTACGAACGATTATATAAGAACAAATTCTCATTTACCTCTTAAATACTCCGTGACTAAAGAGACATATGCGTTCCATTGTAATTTAGCGTGAAAAATGTTTTTATACCAACACGATTTATTTTTATCGATAGTGAGCCGTAAATATGAGGCGTATACATCCCGATAATTGAACTTTGTGGAACACGTATGTTCTGATAAGAGTTATAGAATTTTTGCGAGGTAGCCGCGATATAGTATATTTTGTGTGAATAGTCTTTGAAAGATCTTTTAATGAAATCGTTAAGCAAGCAAAGAGGTGAAATCGGGAGTGGTTTGTAAAATCTAGCACGTTTGATCACGTACTTTTGAAGAGTTTAGACTAATGCATAATTGTAGTAGGCCTAATCGTTTATATCCTGTGATTGTACATACAGGCACGTTTGAAATAAAACACTATGAATACGCGATTTTGGTGATTTACATATAGGTACATTGCACACATCAAGCTGATTTCAACACGGCACGCTAGTGCAATTGCGTTGAGGCAGATCAACGCTAATATCCGCTAGAACGTATGACACCGCTGCGAATAGGGCTGTGTTCATATCCAGAGCTTTCGGGTTTTCTGCCAGCATGGTGTCCGCGTTGGTATGGTGATAGTAGAAATATTTTTCATTTCGATTCAAGAGACCGCCACCTGGCACGCCAGCTTTAATCCAGAACGAAATATCAGGCGCCGTGCACGGGCTCTTCACTTCCATGTCACCCAGTGGGGCTAACAATCTAGAGACATAAAAGAACTCATTGCTCATTTTGTAACGTGCTATGAAAATTGCAAACGTTCTTTTCTTGCGAAACTTGAAAGTTTTCAACGATACGAATGATAATTTCAAAATAAAACATTTTCGTATTATGTAATAAGTATAAATCGAACGAAAAGGAAACTGTTATAACTATGTGATCTGTAGAGGAATATTATTAACCGCATTATTCTCTGGACTACGCATTGAACCATCTCGTTTCCCGAGACCTCGAGGCCCACGGGCGCGAAAGTGCCGAAATCGGATTCCATTACGAATTGCATATTTCCATTCTCCGCAGCGTGATTTCGTATATACTGCTCCGCTCCGACAAGGCCAAGTTCCTCGGCAGTCCACATTATCATTCTGCAATATTCATAATTTGTCACGTAACGATATAGATCAATCTGTTATATAATTCAACCGAGAAAAAAATATGCTTATTATTCAAGAATAATTTTCTTGAATGGAAAGGAAAGAATATTGGACAGAATCAAATTATATTCGAAATATTTGTAACTACCTTATCGTTCTTCGCGCGCGGATGCCGAGGTGTTTCAGCAATTTCAATGCGTTCCAGGATATGAAAATGCCGCCTCCGTCATCCAACGCGCCTTCTCCAACATCCCAGCTGTCTATGTGTCCGGAAACGACGACTGCCTTTTCGGGCGCGCCAGAGCCAGTGATATCCGCTATCACGTTTCGCGACTGAGTATCGGGGAATTGTTTCGCTTCCATTTTTAAATTTATGACTATCGTTTCACCTGGAATAGATAAACGTAATGCCACTAGTCATGCGTCCAACGAAGAGCTCACAAAATATGTCTTGTTCGTTACCTCGGTCCGCTATTCTTCCCAGAAGAGTCGCGTCTTCGACAGTTATACAAGCGGCCGGGATTTTAGTAACGTTCTCTGCGTAACTCATCATGCCGGTGTGCGGGGTGTACAATGAAAATGGCGTTACGGATCTGATCAAAGCTGCCACGGCTCCCAATTCTGCCGCTCTTACGGCTCCCGAGCTTCTATATTCCACGGTCTCCCCATACGAGACAAACTTTTGATTGTATACGACGATTTTCCCGGGAACCTAATATGTACATTTAAAATTAGTTCATTATAATTACGAAGAAAAGTACGCGTTGCACAAAACATCTCGGTTTTCTTTCCATTACATGAAAAAAAAAGAATATTCTTTTTTTGAAAATATGTTTAGTTTCAACGTGAAAATCTCGAAATGAGATTATATATATTGCGTTAAAGGAAGAAAAACTTACTTGGCTGAGGCAATTTTATATAATTCAACCGAGAAAAAAATATGCTTATTATTCAAGAATAATTTTTTTGAATGGAAAGGAAACAATATTGGACAGAAAATAACATATTTTTAAATCGAAGATTATAATGATTAAAATGATTTTATTGTTAAAATAATTATATGTATTATTCCAGTGACAATTAGAATATTTAAATAAGACTGTAATATCGTTGAAATGTAAGATTATTAAATGCTTCTAAGAAGATTGTAGGTCGTTGCGTACATACAAACGAATGAACGCGTTAATTTGTGTATATCAGAGTTGACCTGACACTTTTTTTTCTCTGTAACTTTACCTCTTCCGCCCTTTTCTTAAGTTCTGCGAAGTCGTTGACTACGATAGCGGTAGCCGTGATACCTTCTTCCGGAGTACCGACACTGTAACCCAGTCCCAACAGCGCCAGGTCTTTCGGCCGTGGTTGCAAAAGAGTCGCGGATTCCGAGCCTCTGAATATTTATTGTTCAACTGTTATCACATTTCTTTCATTTTACAATGATTTAATTATGCATTTACTAAGAATTGTACCTGACCCAGTGTGGCACGGTAGCCGTTTCTCCATGAACATTATCTAAACCTAAGCTGACCGATTTGTTCAATACATAATCAATGGCGTCTTCAAGGGTCTTGGTACCGGTAAACCTTGGGCCAAATTTGTCGACAAACGTCGCCAGATCTTGCCACGTGGCTCCCTTGAAAGAACCTTTTGTACATTCATCGATTATTCTCTGCACAATAGGCGCATAGGAATCTATCTCTTCAATTAAGCTGGTTGATAGATAGCAGCTATCCTCGGCGTGATGTGCCATTATCATCGACTGCACGCATAGCAGCCACATAAAGATAAAAATAATCTTTTCTGTATTACACCACATTATCGCAAAACTCGAGGTTATCCTGTGTCATAAATATTTGTTATTATAAAACATTGTACAAGTTAAATATTATAATCTATTGCAGCACTAATTTGTTACCAATGATATCCGATCGCGATAATGATAAGCGGGGTGATAAGCAGTGGCTCGGTAGTGTGATATCAGCTGACATATGGACTTATATAATATTAGAATGTAAGAAGAAAGTCGTTAACTTCAAGCCGACTTAGCAAGGACTGTTTACCAATAAATCTCGATAATTGTGTACTTGACTAAATAGTTGTCAACATGTCTTATATTTTCGTAAAGCGTATATGACATTGTTATATTCTACCGGTACAATAATTTGTTAAGTGTTATACTTATTTAAATTACCTTTTTCGAATGCAATTAAAATATTTAAAACATTATGTAATTCACAACGTTTCGTACTAATGTCGTCGAGTACAGCTAATTATTATTACCAATGTTTAGTCATTGTAAATTATTCAGAACAACGATTATATTATATCAAATATATACAGGGTGGGCCATTTTAATTTATACAGTCGATTTTTTAAGAAACTAAAAGAGGTATG
>NW_011967212.1:1554912-1571545 GCF_000949405.1 Vollenhovia emeryi | reverse complement strand
TCTCTCTCTCTCTCTCTCTCTCTCTCTCTCTCTCTCTCTCTCTCTCTTTCTTTCTCCCTCTCTTCCTTTCGCTCGTTCGCTCGCGCATTCTCTCGCGCATTCGCTCCGTCTCTTTCTCGCCGAAACACGATCGCTATGAACCATATCACCAAAGAGAATTGCCAAAATATGTTGCGCTGAAAACGGCATAATCGTTCGGCATATACAAATAATAGTACTGTCGAAGTTAAAGTAATTGGCGGTTTATTCATTATCTTTTTTTCTTCACTCTCGTATCGGTGACGACATTCCGAAAAAAAAACGACACACCGCCGCCGTCGCGCCCACGTGGATGCGACCCTTTCGTAGTTTTTTTCTCCCCCGCTTACCCATTCCCCTACCCCCTCACAATACTTCACCCTAGAGGGGGTTAGTATATTATCAATTATTTATATATAATATGCGTAATAATATAAATAATGTCGTTAATATATCTATGATGATTACCGTTTCTTTAATGATAAACTATCTTGAATGATACACTTCTCTGCTAATGGCCATGTCCGTAATAGCTAGTTATGTAATCTGTATGCGAGCTTCAAGTGGGATAAGGTACGTCGTACAGAACTTTCGGCTCGGCATTTACGTAAGACAAACGAACGGAGAAACAAATCGTTAAAGTTACGTTCGAATACGGGAACACGTCCGTGGCGCGTAAATGCGAACGTCGGGAGACCTTTTTCCGTCCATGTCGATACACGGATCCGCCGATTCGGCGCGAAGCCGCTCCCGGGAATCCGCTTTTGTCGATTCAACGTAACATGTCATCTCAACAGAAATATATATGAAGGACAGATTTATACAGATCAATGACATTTAACGATCTCTTCGTCACAGACTCTTTCGTATCCCATGGTTTTGACGAAACGCAGATATCCGCGACGTTCGCTAAAAAATATTAGTCCTTTATATACGTCCCCGTGTTCTACCATGATATAGAAATGTACGACGTTAATTTTTCCTCGTGTCACTTACAGACTTCTCGTCGAACGCGTGGGTTACTCCATTTTCTCGCCTGCATCAAATGTATGTATCTAGCTTCCTAACGTAAGTGTTAAATGTAATTACTTTTATTTTTTATATAATGTAGTTTTTCTCGTTATAATAATAATCGTCATTCCATAATAATCATAATCAATAACCATAATAATAGCAATAATAATAATATTAACCATCATCATCGTCGCGATCATAAATCCCGATGATGCTGTTAATTCATTCATATCGATATATATATTTATATATATATATATTATATATATTATATTTTATATTACACGTTCCTTATGAAAATAATAATTCAAAATGGCATATCTTTCGTTCGCACGCTATTCCCACCCCTGCATCGCGCCCCTCGCGCCTCCGTCCCTCACTCCTCTCGTATTTTACCTCTCGCCCTCGATAGAGTAACTTTATAAATAACTATTTATTCTACAGGCGTCGGCAGAATTTCTCGACGTTCGCTGCGCAGTGAGTAAACCGTCGTAATCTGCAATATACGTGTACACGCCCCGTCCTAATGTACGCTTCATAAATGTCTATACACATCACATTGCGATTCCCGTCTTGACGAAAAATTCTGCCGTTGAAAGCGTCAGCGAATCTTCGGAGATTTCGGTCGAACACAAGCGTTCCTATTCACTCTTCGCTACAAAATTACAACTTCGTCCTCGCATACACGTTCGATGCCACCGACACTGCGGTATCGTCTCTCGCGCGGCAACGTACGAGAACCTGTCACCAGAACATCCGTCAATTTAATTCACGTATCGTAAAGCGAGATATCACACTTTTAATTGCTCTCCAAGCTCGTTTTTTCTTCGCACGTAGCGATGTATTACAAGTCGATGCGGCAATTTGAAGTCTTAAAGAATAGTTTAACCTTGTGAAAAGAGCACAGACGATAATACTGCTAGTCTAACACTAATTTTGTATTAGTGTGACCTCAAGAGACGGTAGCGATATATCATTCTTTCCTGATTATACAGCATGGTGGTGTAATCCGATATAATCGCGACATTTTGATGTAATAGCAACCAGCAATTTATAGCAGTGTCGATGACATCGCGTTTTTAACATTGGAGGAACGCAATTTCGCTGCAACATCTCTCACTCTTCTCCGAAATACCCGCGAGCTATTGTACGTACTTTTCTCTCTCTCTCTCTCTCTCTCTCTCTCTCTCTCTCTCTCTGTCTCTCGTTTCCTCTCTGAACGCACACATACTACTGGTAATATTATTATCACGCGTGGTCTCATTGTTCCGCGCGCCTCTCTAAGCTCAACGCGCTGATATGCTAATAACGCTCTGTCGCATCTTGCACAACTACCGTTTTATCAATTACTTTTGATCTACGTGGCATCGGTTGTTTTGTCCTCTCGGCATACGCTCGCAACCGAATCGAAATTTATTAAGCTTCGCGAATGAATTCTCGCCTTTCCAGACGCACGTTTCGCGAGGTGTCATTTCCACGTCCGATCCAGCCGTCCGATTTTACGGTTCGTTAATAAAGCCATCATAATAATTTGTCACTGGCCTGATATTAAATATTCGCGATAAGAGCGACAGCGTCGTTGATAATAGTGACAATAATAATATAATAATAATCAAACAATAATAATCTTAATATTAATAGCAATAAAACAACCGTCTCGTCTATTCGATCGATTAACTCGTAAATTTTGCTCACTCGCTCGTAACGCGTTATCGTCGAATGTTAATACTGTTTCGCTTGTAATAAATAGTTTGTAACGCGCCTTTATTTCGTAGCTAAGAATAATTGCTAGCTAAATAAAAATCCTCGTTTTCAGCACGTCGTTTTGCAGCGAAATGAATTATTGCATTAAAGCAAAAGGAAAACTAATCTATAGTTGCATGTACAAAACTTGTGCCACGTCGTAAACATTGTCGAAACAACCGAATAATAGAATGACAATACATTTTGACTAGATCAATTAAGCTATTAATGCACATCCCCTGCGTTATCGTCGGTGAGTTATTCTTAAGCAACAGGACTAAAAAAAAAAACGTAACTTGAATCCACTTTGGGAGCTTGCCCAAATGTCTCCTCGCTACTCGTTTTCTCCACCTTCTCTCTTTTCTTTTTCGCATTTCGGTCCGATTTGTCAGCTGATTTGAAGGTGCGAGCGTAAAATATTTCAATTACTATGCCGTAGGGCACGGTCTCTTTCTCTTTCTCCCTCTCTCTCTCTCTCTCTTTCTCTCTCTCTCTCTCTCTCACTCTCTCTCTCTCTCTCTCACACGTTTCGAGGGTCGCACCTGCGAGGGCGAGATTCATCGTGAAGGGGAAAAGGGGCGATGCACCTTCATCACCAAGCGCCTGGCCTGCTCTGCGAACGTCTTATTATTTTCATACACTATCATAGTTAGTACTTCCGCTATGTAGGACATTATGTGTGCACCGGCATGTACGTACACCCTGTGCTAGTTTTCCTATGTACAGATATCTTCTTCCGACTTACTGCGGCGAGTATCGCGGCGCATTTCTCAGGATCGCCGAGAGAACGCTCTCCCGTTCCTCCCCGGCTTCGATTATCGGGCGCGCGGTAGCCCGCGGCTGATCTCTCGCGCCTCCGGTCTTCACCCTCGGCAATCCCGATCGCCCCGAGAGTCGCCCCGAGTCCGATCGAGGAAAAACTCGCATTGTTTTGTCGGGGTTTGATTATACTACGCAACGTTCTCGGGCCCCGAGCGCGAAAGCGCGAGACTCGGGGCCGCCGATTACAAAATTTTATTGTATGCCACTCCGAAATCAACAATAAACCCCCCCCCCCTGATCTCATCTCTGTCTCTTACGACCTGTATAATATCTTTCTCCCTCAAGGCTCGACGATACTTATCGTGTCGCGCCCAGGTATGCGTATGTATGTGTGTACGTGTGTATGAGTTACGCGTATTTTTATCAAGTTTATATCAAGTCCGTGTAGGTGTGTACGTATGTAAACTCTTCTCTCTATGCTATATTCGCGTACTTCTTCTCCTCCTTCTTCTTCTCTCTTATATATACTCGACTCTTACCCGCGCCTTCTCCCGTCGACCCTCAATTTCGCTTCCCTATATTCAATATGTAAAAATATACAGGTTAGATGTTATATAATCGTAAGTACAGTTAAAAAATTCTACACTTTTAGCCTCGAGTACGGGATGCAGTCGGATCGTCCTCAGAGTGATCTACGGCGGTCGAAAGCAAATCCAAATCCGAGAACGCAAGTGAATTAACGCCATCGTAATTCGACGATCGTCGATCGGACATGCCGCGTGCGAGGAGGGTATGTAGCAGGTAATAAACGTAGTTGCGAACGCCGCTTTCCCCTTGCCGCAGGCGCAAGGTGAAAAACGAAAGGGGACGCGCGTAATGGACCGTATTGTACAAGCATCAATATATGTCGCGTATCCGCGTATCGTATCTTCACGTTCCTTCTCGATAAAGCACTGACTGTCATCACGCAAGACGCACTCTTTTTCACACCGACCGCCGCACAATATATCAGCTGTTCCTTTGCACTTTCGTAAGGATACCTAAACTATATGTGTGTATATATATATATATTTGTTTATATAGCAATTATTTAAAGATTTGCTCACGCGCGGACGTGCCTATAATGTCCGGTACGATCGACATTCTCTTGAATGGACTCAAAAACGACATGTCCTGACTAGAAATTCCGCGCGCCCTTCTCTCGATATCCCCCCTCCCCCACCCCCTCATTCTGACTAGATCCGCAGACTTTTAAGTCATAATTGCACTGTTTTCGAAATTCCTGCAGGCGAGCGTTTAACATCAGTCTCGCGGTGCGCGTGACGCGCGCACCATCGTGATTTCGTTACGATTAGACTTACATGGCTCCTGTAACGAACGACAATTGCCGGATCGGTCGTCGCCGATCGCTCCTGAACCTTGGCGGCACGACCCGTCGATAACGATAAGCGACTAACGCGCATGCGAGGAATCATTATACATTTTACTCGCGTTGTCTGTTCGTCCTGAGAATGGTTCATCCATCGACATGGTCAAACATTCAAAGTGACCTGAGAGACGGAAACGAAGTGAAAAATGCCGGTTAATGCAAACAGAAATGTAAATAATTAAGGTGAACAATCCGACGCCACTGGCAACAGGAAAACCTTCTTTATTAGCACAACGTTTCAAGTGCGGTCCAACTTATTCAAACGGCGCATGGCATGTGGTCAAATGCCATCGGGCACCACTGTGCAAAACAACGAAATGTAAACGCCAGGAGTAGAATTCAACGGATTTGTTTGTATTTAAGACCGAGATATCGAATGCAAATTGTTTCGCGCAGCAAACGAGAGTTATCCTCGACGTATGCTCAGTTTGCTTTGGGCACTTGCTATTCTTCGGTAAAATAGGTTACACGTAGATAGATAAACCGTCTGCCGGAACGATGACGAATGTTTGAAAAACACTACTCTCGCCTGGACGGTACAATCTGGGCCTGAAACAATTCCATTATCCGGCAACGGGCAACTCGCCAGGGGCAACTGTCGTTGGTTCGCTTATTACGGAGCCATTTAACAAGTATAGTATTCGCAACAGTATATATAACATCTCAAGTAAACAGCAAAAGCGCATCGTTACGAGAAATGCCGAGAAACTATAAGCCAACGTAATAAATACAATCAGTATAAATGTAATCAAGCAAATAAATAATCGCTGTACTAAGTTACGGCTTTACTAAACGGCAGACTAGAGATACCTTTGGGACTCGATATAGAGTGAATCGCGCGTAATATGGTAAACATTTCCGAGGATTATTAAAATCGTAGGATCACAGCGTTGCGGCATGCTTCAGCATCGATCGTGGGAATCGTTTCAACGATTGGAGAGTGCCGCGTATCGTATGCGGGCGTTGAAATCACCGGCGCGCTACGCCGACCGGCGTCGCGTTGCCCGAGACTCTGCGATGAAAAATCAAGAGCGAAATTCCGGGCAGGAGACACGCGTCGCGTCGATTTTCCGTCGGACACGCTTTCTTTCCGCGTGACTTCCGGTCAGTTTACACTTCGAGATTGTTGAAACTTGTCTTTCTAGAATATAAAAGAGCGCGTTCGTAGGCAAGACGTGCTCGAGAGTGTTCTTTTGCGGCCACTTGACATTCTCATCCAACACAATGATTTCAATTTCGTAAGTTTATCCTCGCGCTATCTCTTCATAAAAGCGATGCCGCTATGAGAACTGATCTTCAAATCGTTAAGCAAAGTAAGCGCAGACTGGCTTTGGTATAAAATGAGTTTTCCCAAGAGAGGTCAGTTTTGTGTCAGCTTCCTTTTTTCAGACTACAATATCAATTGTGGTGTAATTGCCTCCCGAAAAAAAAATCTTAACGTTAGCGTCGACCGCGGTAATTTCTCCGCGGATTAACGACCGAGTTAAAATCAACTCAAAATTCTTGACAACGAGCACTGTCGATTGGAAAACTTCGACCAGGGTGTCATTTCGAAAGTCGCATTTTATTTCGCCGGCCGTTCGCGCGTTATCGCGCCGGCATCTCGTGCGAAAGAGGCCACTTGTTAGCCAACTGTTGCATTCCGAGCAGGCGCCGAAGTGGTGCATTATAATTTCCCTCGATCCCCACGGTCCGCGGTTTTGTTCTCCCGGCACCTCGAGTCAACTTGCGAGAAACAAAAATACCGATCCTAATTGCGATCAAGTTTGCACTTCTCGAATGCGCGGCGAATTGTTTCGACGGAATTAAATGGAAAAATTGGAGGGGAATTCGATCGTAAGACACGCGGTGACACGAACGAGTGGCTGTATCGTGTCGAGAGAGAAAACGTGAGAACCCTGTTACGTCGCGCTTCAAGGAGCACCGTCCTGATAACGTTATCTCGCTGTTCGCGCGCGACGCGACATGTGCACGGAACGGCGATGAATTTGGAAGAATCGATGTTGGCACAATTATTCTTACCCTCGCACATTAATCGAAACGAGACCTCGAACGAAAAGCGGAAACTATGTCGCCCGTACTGGCTAACGAGCCCTTATCAAACAGTCTCGCAAGTCATTGATGCAGGCGAATAGAAATTCGAAGCGTTCTATTCTCGCGTGCTACCTAAGTAAGTGCCGCCGGCGTAACGCCGGGAATGGATCGTTCCCGACAACAAAACGTTATCCTCGCCCTTCTCCGCAGTTAACTCAAGCGTGTCAGAGAAAAAAAATGTGTTCGCACTCCGCGAAAAATTTCGACTCTGCCAGGTTTTTCGTCCATGATACGCAACCCCCTTACAAGTGCCGATTCTTAGTTTTACGCATTGTTTCTCCGATGTAGCGCGCGCAACAGACGTCCGGTGGACGTCCACCCGGTCAGAAAGATAACATCTACCAACGGTTTCCGACAGATAAAATTTTTTGACTCGGAATCGGCGCATGGAGTCACGAAAAATGTGGCGACTGATAAAATTAATCCGTCTGGTTGTAAAGAGAGAAAGAGAAAAACCCTCCTCTCGAGACTCCGTCCCTGCTGCGCGCAAAGTACGCAATGTCGTCGCGCGCGTGATAAAAGTGCGGACGCGACGCTCTACGGAATTACACAGATTTTAGAATTAGGACGAGAAGAATGTATCCGTTTCGCGGGCTTCGCATCGGTCGATGAGAATTGTCGGGACAGCCGATTTTCGAGTGCGACGACACCAAGCTTCGTCACTCGCGTCCCCCGTCCCCCGTTCGTTTCCTACTTTTAGAGATCCGTCGTGACTTGAGTGCCTCGTGTCGAGTGCTTTCTTATCTGCACGTGGCCTTTCTGCCCTCCCGTGTGCTCTCGATTTAAATTTAATTTTAGAGTCGACTTTCAATCATTATATTATATATTTTATGTATATAATATAATATAATATATATAATACACGTATTATACATATTATATATATACTATATATTATATAATAGTATGTATACATGTCAAATTATGTCTTGACCTTACGCGCTACGAGATTAAAGTTAAAAACGTGTCTTTTGGCGATTAATTATTTAAAATATGTTTTGTTCGCAAGAGCTTCCATTTTAACATCGTGTCCTCTCGCTTACTATCAAACTCACCGCTTCGCTCTCGTTCATCACACATGCGTACGTCGCATACACACACATCCACCTTTTCTCTGCAGTTCCGCGCTTTATGCTGCCGATATTTCACGCTCGTCTCTCGTCGAGTTCTCTCGGGCTAGCGTTATTGTTTATCTCAAAAGTGTACTATTTATCTATATACATATATACATACACATATATGTATGTATGTATGCGTGCGTGTATGTACATATGTATATACGTATGTGTCGAGTATGTGAGAGAGTGACGCACTTTTAGCGCTGTGAGCTGCGTGGCCAGTGTGACGTGTGTAAATTCTGCCCTCGTGAAAAGTGATTCTAGTGCGTTTAGTTCTACCAAGTACGCGTTAGCGATAATCATATAATCATTATGTATATATCCATTCCCTTATTCGCTTAAGATGGCTCGCTATATAAAACTACGCTATATGCGAATATCTTCTCAAACCGCTACTCAGCGTAAGAGCTAACGTGCCACAAGCCCTACTTGCATTCTTAGTTACGCGTTTCCTCGCTCTAACAATCGTTTCTCTCTTCTCGATACGTTTTTGTACACCCTCCAACGCAAAGGACTGCAGGACTGTTACGGTCGATTCGTGACGCACGGTTTCTTTTTCATCGTTTATGACTATTTCGTAAAGCTCGCTCAGTCGATGTACGTTTCGAAAATATTTAAGGCTAAACGAAAGTACGACTTATGTCTTACCGTTAGCAAAACTGCGGAACGTCGCTATACTTTATCCGCGACTATTATTTAACTCTCGCCCTTCGCGTTGCTTATCGCTCGTTCGAAATTTTCGTTAAAAATTAGAATCGTCCGGCCTCTTGCTTTTCTTCGCGTTGCAGATGTGGTCTTGGACGATCGTCGATCCTCCATCTTCCCGCGTCGCTCGCATTGGTATTGATACGTGAGAAGTAAATGAAAAGAAAGTACCTTACAGCCGCCACGAATCGACGTTTTTCTTTACTACGCAACGTGCTTCTAACTTTCGCACACTAGAGCGTTATTAATAATTGCCATTATGCTTCGATTATGCTTCGGTGGTGAGAATAAAATGCTGGAGATAAACGAGACATCGAACGAATATGTTGAGACACGTGAACCAAGTCTCGGCACCGAGCAATTGCGAAAACCGTTATTAAACTTTAATAATCTTTTTTGTAATTTCGAAATTCGCGTTTCAATCGATCGTACTTGAGAAGAATTGTAAGAGTGTTGGTAGAAGGATATTCCCGAATTCCCGTTATCCTGCAAATCGATGCAGCCTGAGAATCTACTGTCTGCGTGTCTACGCGTGCGTCTCGGCTCTACTTTGTCGAATTTATCGAGATAAGTAGAGGACAAACAAAATGAAAACGCGACAACGCACGCGCGCGTTGTGGAAGCAAGTGTTTAGCGGAAAAAGAGAGAGTACGGATTTTAAGAACGTCAGATTAGAAGGCCCGCATTTTGAATCCGCTTTTATCAATAAAGGCGCCTCTAAAAGTGGCTAATCAGTCGCTATCGATGCTTCCCGGTATCGTTAACTAGCGACAGCCGTTGTCGCGCACCGATTGGCTGCAAGCGACTTTTAGAGGCGCTCTTATCGATAAAAGAGGACTCGGAATACGGGCCTAAGAGTAACACAGTTCGCAGTCACCCGGCGAAGACGAGGAGAAGCACGAAGTCACGTTATCCGTACCGTCCCGCTTTTCTCAACGACAGCGAACGGTATTCAGATAAACCGTTGGATCCCAATTTGAAGACACGGAGACGCGCGCTCGTTTAACGAACGTGGCGTCTCGTCTGACGTGCGAAAGAAAAGACTTGGTGGCAATCGGGAACTTGGCGTTATAAAGTATGTCAGCGCACTAAGTTAAGCTCGTTACACGTAGAGTTTCTAGTGTTCTAGAATACAAAGTTGCTTCCCCATCGTTAAGATTCGTCGTTCGCGTCGTAAACGCGGCGCAGAAGGTAGCCCCGTTCTCCCGTGCGCTCGTCATCTCGCGTGTCGTTGGTCCAAGGCGGGCTTGTGTCCTCCGAGGAAGGGCGGAGGGGGAGAGGGAAAAGCGAGAATGAGGAAGAAAACCGTGCCTTCGCGAGGAGAAAATGACACTTGGCCGTAATCCGGACTGCGTACACACCCAAATGATTTCTCGCGTGTCTCGCGCAGCACAACTAGGCAAACGCACTGTTCTTCGGGGGTGATACATAAGGAACGATTGGTCCCGGGTAAGTCGATCGAAATGGTGGGCCGGGTAGAGAGGCACGGGATGATAACGCGCGAGAGGCAGATCTCTCGCGAGGACGCGCGCGATCTCGCGACGAGGCGCGGCGAGGATTCCCGACGGCCAGCTTTGAGCCGCGCTCGCGAAATTACGTTGCGTTTCGTTACGCGAAAGAAAGGGGACGCGAAATTTCAGTCGCTCTCGTGTAACAGCGCGTAAGCGTACCTGAAAGAATTGACATCGGTCGCCCTGAACGTCGTGTCGAGCGGCGAGATTACAGCTATGGCGGTCGCGACCCGTAGTCGTCGCGGCCCGTTTGCATCCCCCTCGATTGCCGAGCCGGGAGGGGGGGGGGATGACGAGGAAGCGACGTCGCGACGTCGAAGGGCCCGTGTCCGCGACGCCCAGAACTCGCTCCAAGTTCCAGTTCCGAGAAATGCGTGGCAAACTCGCAGCTTTTATGGAATGGCTGCGAGTCGATTGGCTACACATTTCTCGAAACTGGAACTTGGACCAAGTTCTGGCATCGCGGTCACAGGTCTGAAGCGAGATACAGACGGGAGGGAGGGAGGGAGGGGGGGGGAGAAGCGGATCGCGAGAGGAGAGAATTACGCGGGACGGGGAAGGAAGAACGAGCGTGGTTGTGCTCGCTTACTGGAGAACGCGAGACGCGTCGCGGCGCCGCGGCGGGCCCCGGCGAGGCGCGTCTCGCCAAGACGAGGGAACTAAGGCTCCATCAGCGATACTAGGACGGCCCGCTGAAGACTCGGCTTCGCTCCCAAACCGGTGGCGGTGAAATTCACTCCCGAATCTGCGACGAGTCTCTAACGTTCGCGCTTAAAGTCTACGACGACATATACAGTTTTAGCTTACTCGTATATTTTAACAAGTAGTACGATTAGCGGCCTTAGTTATGTGTTTTCAGCCTCGCTTGCCATTCGTGTCTATGTTTTACGCGCGCGACTCGCAGTGTGGCACCCTCGTGGGCTGGCGCGTACCTGCGATACCCCTGCGCGTCATGCGTGCGCGAATCTGCATGTACGTGTGTGTGTGTGATTGTGTGTGTGTGTATATATATGCGTGCGAGTGCGTGTATACGTGAAGATGTATTTAGTTCTCGTTAATTTCACTTTTTTTACAAGTTACGCAAATAATTGCAAAAAACATACCCTGTTTCCTAGTATCACCGACACCACGGCTGCCGGATCGCATCGCGGCGCGTGTGACTTGATTCCAATTTACGTTCTACTCGGGACTCGGTAACAACGCGGCATAGCGGTGTCGCGAGGGTTGATAAGGTTTTTGGCTGCTTCTTCGTGTGAGTGCGGTGGTGGCGGGTGCTGCTGGTGTGTCCGACGTTCGTTCCCTTCTCCCGGAGCCGAGAGCGTGAAATTCTCCCTTGTCTCGTGTCCCCTCGC
The DNA here is from genome assembly GCF_000949405.1 of Vollenhovia emeryi. Taxonomy (NCBI): domain Eukaryota; kingdom Metazoa; phylum Arthropoda; class Insecta; order Hymenoptera; family Formicidae; genus Vollenhovia; species Vollenhovia emeryi. Next base: position 1,559,799 of record NW_011967212.1, on the reverse strand, counting down.
GCGCGCGCGCGCGCGCGCGCACTACTGCGCGATCGGCCGGAGGAAGGATACGATCCGTGAGTGTCGATTTCGCGCTGCCTTCTCGCGAGAGACTCGCGATCGATTAGGAATTAGGAAATAGCGCGCAAACACACGGATCCGATCGCGCGCTCGTCGTTCGTTCGCGGGGCGTTGTCCGAGGCGCGAGATCGACGGACGTTCGTAACGGAGGTGCGCGTCGACCCGAACGAATTCGCGACTCGCGACGGTTTCTAAATTCAAGGGCCGAGACACGATCGATCGGTTGAACAAAACACCGGGGGCGGCGACAAGCGAATACGAAAACGCGCCCAGCGAGAAACGACTCGTCAAACTGACGAATTATTTCTCGCCGGGCGACAATTGTTTTAACACGATATACGCTTTCGCGGTTTGCGCGCCAGAATTTGATTTGCCAAAGGTAGATCGTGGGATGTTCCGCGCTTCGATCATACTTGCTTCCTAATTAACTAATTGTTACGACTATTGTCTCGTGGTAAAGTTACATCCTGTCCTTTGTCCTGCGCGTCTTATTCTTGTACTCCATCGTGTCTCCGTCCTAAATCTAGATCGATTCGCTCGATCGAGTACACCGCGGGAATCCGTTTGCATCCGGATAAGTGTACGTGGCATCCCCGACTGTTCGGAGTATCGATTTTCATTCGCCAACCGACCCGTGTAACCGACAATCTTCGCTTAGTTGATGCAAATGAATTTACGCGGTGGGGATTGAGCGCCCCTCGAATTAATACGAGAACCGCGTATTCGATTCTCGGACGCGGTACATCCTGACGTCTGGGATTTTGCATGCGCGAGCACGTCGCGCCCCCCCCCCTCCCCTCAGAATTCGGAACATTAATTGCGAGCATCGAATTCGTCTCAGCATTACAATCACGTCATGTAAAAATAAATTCAAAGCTGATCCTCACAGATTATACTATTATCATATTATTATTTCTCCTTAGAGCTAAGAATATCTTTTTTTTTTTAGTTAAGTCTCATTTATTTTATAGCGAGATGCACACTACTTCGGTTGTAGCAAAAACTTTGTTTGGATAAAATAGTTGTATTTTTTTTTGTTACAATAGCCGTTACCTTCGTATTTATATATTTATATATGTATATTATTTATATTTATATTTATATATCGTTTATATGTATCTATATCGTTATCCCATTATGGTATCTATTTAGGGTAGGTTGTGTTCCTTGATATTCGCTAATAGTACTGTTAGACTTTAAAAAGCTTAGATCGTAGTGATATTATCAATTGGTGCTTGCATAGAAGCATCTCTCCAGTATACGTGTCCTTTAATGTGTGTGCGCGCGCGCGACTGTGTACAATGTGTTGCCTTTGTATCCTCGTATGTATATATGCACGTGAAAGGAGATTCGCACGATGCGCGTGTGTACAAGTACTCATATTAGCGATCTGGCACCATCTTTCACTCCTCAACTTCTATCTTCGGGCGTCCACTTGGCGTCGTGTCGGTCTGCGATTTCTTTCAAATGGATTTCGTTGAGCCTGTCGCTCGAGGGTAATCTCGTTTTTCACTCGCTCGCTCTCTCTCTCTCTCTCTCGCTCTCTAAAATTTGCACGTCCCACGAAGAACGCGTTCGAATAATTCCGGGAGAATCGAACCGCCCGTGATCTACGGCCCGCGCAAGACATTCAAAAGCAAAAGCGTCCCGATGGAAGCGGATATCCTAGCCGTATCGAAAATCGATGCGGAACAAAGAACACATGTCCCGCCGCCGCGTGACGCGGCGAAGATTTTTCCTACGGTCCGCCGTCTAATTTCCGCGTGTCTCTCGCCGATCGCGAGACAATGTAATTGTAGAACAAACGCGATCCAGTTGAAAGAAAACCGTGGCGAGCTCGCTGTTTGAGGACGCGCACGCGCCACTCTCGTGCGATTACGGCCTCGATGGAGAACCGCCATCGGAGGGGCTGGGGAGCCCTCCGGTTCAATCTAACGCGATCGGACCGACGTATCTATCTGCGGACAAGGGAAATCGTAGACGAGCGTCTAATCCGTCCCGATCCGATCCGATCCGATCCATTCATCTCGCAGCCGTATTTCGCGCACGTACGTCGCGTGGATCCCGTGCACGTGCACCAGAGCCCCCGACGATCATCCGTGAGAAGCGAAACGTTCGCTCGCGGAGGCGATAATCTCGTCCCGCGAGCGCGCACAGTTTGGCACGGACCGACACACAGGCTGATCGTGCTTTCTAATTATGTTTACACGCACGCTTGTACACGGAGGATTCACGGATCCGGCCCTCCGTGTGTGCACATATGTGGCCTCCACGGCGACTGCCCGTCAATTCCAACTCGAACAGCCAAAGTCGCGAGAAAAACGAAACTGCATTTTTCGAATTTAGATCAAGACCTCTGCGACTGACATTATCGTCTCGGCACACCGTTCAAGCACGTATGACGACGGTAGCAATCGGCGAAAAATTTAGAGCTTTACGTAAAACAATTATTTTACAAATGAAAGAGATGACTTAATAATTTTACATGTATACGTTAAGATGAGATCCTTCATTATCCCCTATTACACCTGGTATCGTTTCGTCCCGTCTTTCCTCTAGGAATGTCATGAAAAACTTGAAAGGGAAGGGATTTATATATACGAACTCACTGAGACTGTGGCTGTTCATTTCCACCTTGCGTCCGTGCACGAGCTGCGGCGTATGGCGCGGCGAAGATTTATCTACGATTTTGCCGATAATATCACGATGAACTTTCGCGCATCCTATAAATACCCGCGAGTCTCCCGTTGTTAAGTCAACTGCGCCCGACGTCGTTAATAGCTTCCCCCTTTTTCATATATATATATGTATATATTATATAAATTTAACCTTCTAAAAATGACAAGAATATATGCGTATGTTTACGTTACCGTAGTGTATAAGTTATGTATATGTACCATAAATAATCGTTATCATGGTTATTCCATCATCTTTGTCATTTTAGCGTTATTTGGTTTATCATTAATATATATATATGTATATTAATGTTATGTCGTCAATTCGTAACTAGAGTTCTTTCAAGCGCTTTCCTCTTCGTCGTATAATTAGCCACGTACGTGCACACGTGTGCACGCACGATTACACACGCGCACGTGCGTGAGCCACGTACACTGGGTGTCCATTAATTGCATCGCGCGACGTGCGTACCGCGCGCGTTGCACATTCGGACGAGCAACAAATTCGCGGGGCGAAATTGTAAAACGAGAAGAGTTTTGCTCGTCCAAAAACATAGGTACAATATGTATATATATATCTATGTACATAGGTGTGTGTATGAATGTGTCTATGATGCGCGTGTGCGTGTGTGTGTGTGTGTGTGTGTATAATGCAATATGTAAACGTAAAATAGCCGTGGCAGCGCGCCGGACCAAGCAATTTCTCGTCTCACTAAACTCGTCCCTTTCCCGTTCCCCTCCCCGCGTATATATCCGCGTAATAATTTATTAGACGTTGATTTAGCTAAAACTAGAATAATTTACTAAGTTTCTAATTCCTTTCGATCGATACATATATACGCATGTACACACGTCACGGTCGTAAATGTGTGTGTATGCGTACGCATATATATAATATTATATATATGTATATATACTATATAAATATATATATAATATTTAATATTTATCATATATACATACATATATATATAGTACGTAGGTATATATATGTATATATGTATATTGGTACTTTGGATGATTTCCGCTAGATCAGAGTTTTCCTCTCCGCTCCATCGCTCACCTACCCTATGCGTATTTCATATATTCGGTCTGTCCCATTCTTCCCCCACCCCCTTCCCCATTCCTCCCATCTTCCCCTCCCTCGCCGTCTTCCCTCTGTTCTTTGGCTCTCTTTCGCGAACTCGCTCGAGACACTCTGCGTATCCGACCGGGCATCGCACGCGAAATGTTCAAGTTTTGTCTATTTCAGCGACAGGAATTCCGCATGAACACACATGATTGATCGATTGGGCGTACCGAACTCACATCCGGCAGCATGCGCGGTCCTCTTCTCGCGAAGAAAGAAAAAATACGTTGAACTCAATCAGTAGCTTTCAGAGCCCCGGCCAGCATCGACTAAAGCGTACAGTCAATTGAATCCCTCATTGCACGATAATGAGCTCCTGTAAGCTCCCCACCCTAAACTCAATTTCTTTTCATACTTAAAACATAAAGTCGAACGTAAAAAAACACTATTCCCTAACTGTTTGTTCCCCTTTCTGCTATCGCAGCCTAAAGAAAGACGACAGGCGACTCTAAATATTGCATTTTACACAACATTACTATTCTTATATCATTTTTCTTTGGTTTCCCTCACGCTTCTCCCGACTTTTTTCCCCCTATTTCAACAACAACAGAAGATAGCGTCGTTACTAATAAAAACTTAAAGAGGACTATCATTGGCGACATCATCTGGATAATCACAGCCTGGCTGACATTTCTCGGGCGATGCTTAACCGATCAGGCAAAGTCGATCGTCGATCCGATAAATCGGAGCGAACCGCGGAATCGATGGCGGGACGGGCGGGGCGATCGCGCCCTCACACGCGATTCCTTCACTCGATGTTCACGCAGGAACCACAACGGAATAGATTATACTTTCGGCCGGAAACTCGCGCGTCACTTACTTAGCGTTAATTACAATGATAATCACCATAATAGTAATAAGAGCTATTTAGTCGCGGAGGACGAGCACCGTGCGGACGCGCGCGAGTAGGACAGGACTTTCTCGCTTCCTCCTCGACGCGTAGCACGACGCGCGCAAACTCCTTCCTCACGCACACTCCCTTTCTCTCTCTCTCTCTCTTTCTCTCTCTCTCTCTCTCTCTCT
>NW_011967212.1:1467215-1553133 GCF_000949405.1 Vollenhovia emeryi | reverse complement strand
TCTCTCTCTCTCTCTCTCTCTCTCTCTCTCTCTCTCTCTCTCTCTCTCTCTCTCTCTCTCTCTCTCTCTCTCTCTCACTCTCTCTCTCACTGCTCTATCCTGCGGTATATAAAATCTACAGCGCGTCGTACGTGCTTAAATCTTAAACGTTAAGGAGAACCCGATATCCGGCTGGGATGTCGGACCGGCGCTGAGCCCAAGTTCGCCGCTTGATTCTCTGGTTTTCTTTTTTTGTATTTTTTTGTCTTTTTCTTTTTTTCAAAGTTTTCAGACGCGTTTCGTCAGACGAGCACCCTGTATAGCGTATGATTGACATTTGTCTTTTTGGGAGAGAGATATTCGGACCTCGCCCGTGTCCTCGGGACGAGCCTGCATTTTATCCTACTTTCGTCAGTCGCGCGGGGGATTATCATCCGTCCCGTCGTCGTCGTCGAGGATGACGCGCGCAGGATCTTCGTCGCGACGACTAATGTCGCTCGCTGCGCTGCGGTACAAAAGATTTGTCGGTCTCTCTCGTACCACGGTGATGGTCAGGGCTGTTCTTGTCCGGGCACGGCGATCCCACCTCGCCGAGGGTCCTCGTCGAGGATCGATCAGACCGGGTGTACGGCAAAGTGTTCTCTACCGTGGCGTCTTTTCCGCGCTGTGCGTCGAACTGACAACGAACACGACGAGACTCCTAGGGGCGTTTTGTCGACGGGATACCTCGCGATAGCTATTGTCGGTTTGATGCTGGACAATCGTCGCGGCGCGATGTCGTGACTCGTCGCGCGTGTAACTGTAACGGTGTCGTCGCCGTGTACATCCGGACGACGGTGATCGGTAGTTCGATACTTCCAGTATTTCCGGCAGGTCTCTCCGGGATGATCGGATCCTCGAAATATTCGCGACAGGCGCCGCCGCACGCTCGTGCGTCCATTCTGCTTGAACGCAATCTTTCACCTGGCAGTTGGGGACCAGAGGCTAGAATCGCGGAGGACAGAAAGAAACATGCAGATTTGTAGTGAGAATGGACGAAAAGGGGACAGAGCAAATGCCGTTGTTGCCTGCCGGCGGATTCCGGTTATCCGAACATCTGGGAAACGTCGTCTCAGCGCGCGTCTCGTCCTCTTCTCTCTTCGGCTCTTCTTCTCTGGGTTCAGCGCACAACATCCTCCATCGCTTTCGCTTCAGCCTCTTCGCCGTCGCCGCACGGACTCCAACAACGCTGGAGCCGTTTGCTGTCCTACTGACTTCTAAATTTTTACCCTCTAATGAATTAACTAGCTAGTATACTAAGTTGTTACGGCGGAGAGCGTTGTAACGGTGATTCAACTCGTCACTCCTGATCGTCGAGCGTCCATCGAGTTCACGTTCTCGGACGACATCTGCAATTCAGAGCGACGATATCATCATTTTTGGGGATTTCGAATCAAGTCACTTGTCACACCCTCAGAAAGAATCTACATTTTGTAACATTGATGCACAATATGGCAATGTTGTAATGGAACGTTTCTGAGATGTTGATTCAACAACATTTGTGTGCTGTATGGGCATTGAATCCGGAAATTTTTTCTGTGGGTGCACGTTTGTGTAACTTAACAGCAACCGCTTCAAGATTTACAAATACGATTAAGTTCACGCATCAATGCTAAAATATATATTAAAATTAATATAATCGTCGTCGCGACTAAAAGAACAGCGTCCAACAGCTCGCACAAACGCGAGAAAGGAAACTTACTCTGTAAGTTACGACATAGGGCGCGACTCGTCCAGATTTTCTAGGCTAGGACGTGGGTTAGTATGGCCGGCTGGCGTCCTTGGGCCTCTTCAATTGGACTTTTAATCGTTTCATCCCTATTTGGAAGCCGTTCATCGCTTGGATCGCTGTTTGCGCGCTCGCTGGATTATCGAACGACACGAAACCTGAAAATACCGAACGTTGAATCCTGCAGTGCGTAATAGATTTGCCGTCCCTTATGAAAATCTTCTCTCGACATCACGTTAAAGTACAATCTTCGTTTATTAATGCACATAATCGCAAGGGAACGTGTGAAATATTCAGACGAGGCGAAGAGGCGTTCGTTATCAAGAAATACAGTACAATAAATATAATATGACAAAACGGCAAATCAATTGCGTCGTAACAACATCTATAATTACACGGGAAAATATACTATTTATATGCGACGAAGAAAAGGACAGTGCTTATTTTGAAATAATTACTACATTCTGTCAACTATTTGGGAATTCAAGACGAGCAGATCTTCCACGGGGAATAAAGTTCCTCGCGGGTTGGATATTACTCATTAAGTTGTAACGCCAGAAGGGCAAGTGCGCGATAACGAAGACCCTCGGAGATCCGGAACAGTCCCGAAAGATCATCACGACTTTCTCGGTTTAAGCCAATTTTGACCATTAGCGTCGATTCCATCTTAGTTTCGACATCGCGATGGTCTAAACCGCCGGAGCGTCCCTTCGTCTCCCGGCCGTCTACGGTTCTTTGTTCCGCAAATCACTTTTATTTTAGGGCCGAAGGACACCCTGATTATTTTAACTCCCCCTCGCGTCCCAAGAGGAGAAGGTTTATTGCGCGGAAGAGACGAGCTGTATCGAGTTTTCGCATTGCGCGATACGTTTCAAAAGGACTCATACAGGAGAGAAATTTTGCCCAATCACGGTGGTTATAATTATACCGCGCGAATCCTCGGCGGAAACTGTTGCGTCAAAGAGTCCTTTCGTTAAATTGATCGCGGCGAGGAAAATGCCTTCAAAGGGACACAAACTTGCGCATATTTTTTCCTCGCTACGGGCATAATTATGACGCGTCGCCGAGAGCCCGCCTTCTTTTTTGAGGGGGGAGGGAACGTCGAGTCTCTGAAACAGGAGGAGACAGAATGCACGGGCGCAAATATATGAATCGCACGTGGACGAATGCGAAGGTAGACCGGGGACCGAATAAACGCGAATGGAATCGTCCAATTATCTGTATCCTCGTACTCTTGGATACGATTAATCAAAGAAACGCCAGTGGCTTTTGTACGCATTCTCTGTTTCGGTCCTCTCTCCGCGCAGTCCCTGAAAAAGAACTGCGCAGTTTGATTCCAGTCCCATTGAAACGGCATTCATATTCAGTCTGCCGGGTCCGTCCGCTAATACGGACGAGACGAATTAAATTTCCATGATTAATCCGCCACTCTCCGATTGGAAACGCGTAGAGTCATTTAGAGCACTGTGGCGCATGTGACCGATCGAAAGTCATAATATTATAATAATCACAGGCGTATCCGTGTACGTCGCGATTACGTTTTTACGTCCAAATGCGGATTTATATACGTACGGTTCAAAGTAAAAAATATATTGAAATATTTTTGCGAGAACGATACGCGTACGCGCACATACGCACGGGCCCTTTTAACATTAGCTTTGGCCGTAGCTTTTCCAACGCGAACAAAATCGCATAATTGTGCAGTATAAAAATGAGAAATATAAAATTTTCGAATGCGTGTCCGCTCCCACGCCGTCGTTGGACATCGAAACGTCGACGTCCCTCGTCCTACCTGGGCCCCAAGGATCCGATCGTACGTCAGGGATGAGACGGTACCTTTCGTCGTCGCCAGCCGCTCTGAAATTCGTCCGTAGTTACCGTCGCACTTACCAAAGCATTTACTCTGGTTGGTCGCCCGGTCGATGAAGACTTTGGAGGAGATGACGTTGCCAAACGGGAGGAACATCTGCATGAGCTCGCCGTCACCGAACTCCTGGGGCAGGTGGTAGATGAACAGGTTGCAGCCCTCGGGTCCTGAGATAGAGCATCCTACCATATAAATCAGAGCACATCTAAACATCTAAACTTGAAGTATAATACTCAAGTTAGAATGTTAGTTCTGGATGAGTTTTGTCCTTCGCAAATATAAATGATTCCACGCGACACGAGAGCTTCAACCCGTTAGCGAGGTCGCCAGCGGGCACTGCTTTTCTTTCCGATTACTTTTTTGCTCTCGTCTGGAGTCATCTTTCTTTTTCTCTGATGAATGAAGATGAATCTGCGGTCGACTCTCTTGACGATAATTTTCTCTCGTCCGGCCGAGTGCGAAATGATGATGACATACAACATGATTTTGTCTCCCGCGAATGATGCGAAATGACGTGAGCATGAATCAAGCGAGAAGTTAAACGGACTGCGAGTGAATGGCAGAAAATGACATGAAAATGATCGAGTATTAAGAGCGATCAGAAAAAAACAGTCACGAGCATTGTTTCGCTCGTGACTATCGATAGAAATCTCCCGGTTCAAATAACGTTGAGTATTTATACTTTCAAATATACACACACAACACTGGGATTTACAACACAATGACGGATGAGGTGATGGATGCTGCAATGAGTGAATGGGTATGGACGGTGGTGACGATGATAGTTATGACACTAATTACGATGGTGCGGTACTCCCGTATTCTCGCCAGACACGATAATCCGTCGCTATATCGTTTTCTACATGAGCGTTCTCTAAGTGATACAAGTGCGCTTGCCGTTACCCTGTGCGAAAATCCTCTCTCACGCACACATCTCTTCTTATTCACATTGCGTCGCGCCGATTATAAGTGAGATTAATGCGGTACAAATGATAATGATATACGAACGCAATGTAATTGTACCAAAAAGATCGCGATCCAGTTCTAAAATTACATTGGTAATTTTGCACCCTGTACTTCTCCACGTCTTGTTCGTGCTTAAATTTTTGCGCAATCGATCGTTCCGTCCTACAACACGGTCGCTTAAGTGGGTCTCTTTTTTGACTTCCGGTGTTAAAACGCCAAAGACACCGAGAGGTTTAATTTAGGCCGGCGAAGAAAGTCCCGAGGGTAGAAGCGAAGAGGGAGGGTAGACTACCCGAACAACGGCAGTCCAAATAAGGATTTAGCTAATTTCACTGAACTTTATAACTCCGACGTCAATTAGCGGCGATTATGACCGTGGAAACTTCTGCTCTCTTGGCCAGAGCTTCTCCCGACTAACGGACGCATTTAAGTAATGAGATGGCTGCCACTCAACTTTCAGGGTGCTACTCATCGCGACCTGTTCGCCTCTACCCGAGAGATCTTTTGCGGAAAGATTCCCCCCGGGAACCCATCGGAGTACGCTGGTCGAATCATCGAGCGGGGCGTAATTGTCCATTTTCAGTCCGATTACGATTTCCGGTATGTCGCTGCCCGACGATAACACCGCATGACTCGCTCAACATATTTGCCGGTCGATAAGATTATCATCGCGAATCCCGGCAAAGTTTAAGAATTAATGCGACATAGACAAAATTTTACGGCGGTTTTACGAGGATATTTTCATCCGATTCGGAGGTGATTTTCGTCGATTGTCCGAGGGCAAAACTTTAATTGCAGTTGTCGAAAATAGCGCATCACGATCAGCGCTCGCCAAAGTTTGTTTCGAGTCGCAAAACTTGATTCTGAGATTCAAAGGGATAAAACTTTCCTATCCTCGAGCATTGCTCTACATGCTTTTCCAGATAGATGTCGTGTAATTCATACCGCGCAAAATTTGCAAAGTAATTCGTCCGCGGATCGGAAAGTTCTTTACCGCCGTTCAGTTTCATGCGAAAGAGTCATGTCCCGCGAGCGAGTCGCCGATTTAATTCGAAACTTTTCCGTCAATTATGAATTAATGTTGTCGGGTACTTAGTGCCTCGAGAAATCACAAACCTGTCCTGCGGTTTACGCAAAGAGCGACAAACTCTCCCTCTCTTACGCGAAACGACTTCGTCCTGGTAATAACTCGATCGTGGCTGTCACGCGAAACCCAAATTAGCACGAGTGTCGACGGGTTTCCGGTTCCGACTAGGGCGAGCACGGAGAGGAATTGCGGTGGACGACGAAATCACGAAGAACGAGCCATAAATTAAAGCCCGACGTCGTGCCGCGCGCGCGATCGTTGATCCTGAAATTGGTTTTCGCCTCTCTAATTGGCACACACGCGGTACGTGCACGCGAATTTAATGAGAACGACTACCTTGTCTACTTCTATGTCTACTTCCGTCGAAGAGTAATAGCGGAACGCTGCGCGAAACACCAAGGCATCTAAATCCTCCCATACCGTTTACACAATCGGTTGTTGAATATTTGACGACACATCATTTTTTTATCATTGAAACATCACGTAACTTTGCGTACATATTTTTGAGAATTTTATACGCAGAGGAATAATTCCTTCGGTATACTTTTATTTAACATGAATTTGACTTTTCCGATTAGCAAAAGCCGAACTATGTCTCTCGCTCGCGTGACCTACACTCTCGCAAGTGACAGTGTTGCCGATCGCGAAACGGATTCGATTTCTGGTACGGACCACGAAATCCCGCAGTGCACGTATCACCGTCTCGTAGCGAAGCAACAACCAACATCGGTCGACAGCGCAACACCGAGAACAGCCACTGACATCGAGTGCAACGGCGAAACACCGAATTAACGACGAACATCCGAGATACGCTGACGTAAAGGAAGAGAAAAAAAAGAAAGATAAAAGAAAGAAGAGGAGAGCTATCCGCACAACGTTAAAAATATTATGACACACAGTCATGGTCAGAGAGAAGAAATGTATATACGAACACCGAAAAACATCGTGTAAGACGTAGAACACCCAGAACAACGATCAAGGAGCTTAAAGTAACACGGAGCAAGGGTAAACTCGCGAAGCGACAGTCAATAATAGATCGATACCACTGTCATGCAATGATGACAATAACGTCGATTCCCCTTCAGCTCCCCTGGGTTCCGTCCGATATTGCGGCACGCCTAACGACTTTGACATCTAACATAAGTTTCTCCAAAAGATAAAGTGTCTGCACACATACGTTTCCTTTATTTTTACAAAACTTGTATCTAACACAAAAGTTTCCGGGAAGTCGGCAATATGATAAACGTCTCTTCTTATAAAATAAAATAAAAACAGCTTTGGGAACTATTTGTGTTCTTGACAATGTATTTTACACTTACACACAGAGAAAGATGAAAACAGATACGAGACATTTGTCAGTTCAACTACATAGATTGTTGAAATTCAAAGAGTGAACATATGCGAGACGTACACACAGCTATACAATGTAATTCTTCGATAAGAAAAATTCGAAAACAATTGAGAGATCCCTCGTATAATTTGACAAGAAGCGAATCGTTTGTGCGATCAGTGTTATCTCATCTGGTGAAGTACCGGAAAGTGGAGCTGCTAACAATTTTCTTTATCCAAGGGGAAGGGGGTGAGAGAAATGCGCTGATAAATTCGCCGTCACGCGCGGAAAAGTGAATTCGAGATTTCTCTCACTCGTCTCGTGTTACCGCTTACGATTTAATCGCGACGCATGGGAAAACGTCAGAACGCATCGATGGGACGAAAAGATCAGACGGAATGAAAGCGGGATGAGACGAGCGAGGGGGCGGCGGACGTGGCGGTCGGAGCAGAGGGTTGAGGCCGGATAAAACGGAGGCGGGGTAGCGCTGTCGCGGTAAACTTTCCATTATCCTGCGATGTAACAACGGATCGCCGGCGGGCGTAGCGGCAAAGTAATTAAAACTTTCGTTTTATTTGCATTATCTCATTGCGAGGCGTCGTATATTCTAATAATGGCGAGTTGTTAATTGCAATTAGGCGCTGGCTCGCTCAACCCTCTTCTAACCCCGGACTCGCCTGGTCGACTTTTTCCTCGCCTTCGGCTCTCCTTCTGTACCTTTCCGCAAAAGATGCGCCAAGTGACTAAGTCCGTACCGATTATACGTTCGATAGGCGAGAGACTCGCTGTCTCTCCGATCGACCGCGTTCCTCTATTTCGGACCGGTGGTTTTTAATTAGTCGCAACTTCGTGCGATTACGAGACGACTGACGTTATCGAATTCAAACGGCCGTCTTCGAGACAATGACTACCTCTCAATGAAATGGCAGACAGAATTTCAGCATTGTTCCCGATAAAATCGTTATCGTTACTAAAAATGGGAAAAACGGAACACAAGGCGTTTTCTGGATCGATTGTACCCCGGCATCTTCCCGCTTCTTCTCGCAATTCGCGACACTTATTTTGCGAGATGTGCAATTATACGCGTCGGCAGCGGCGTCGAGGAGGAGTCGAGGCTCCGTCTTGCACCTCGTTGGGCGCCGACGATGGATAATTCGTGTCTGGACGTGTGTACGGGACGTGGGTCTACAATCTCAGGTCTACAGACGTTCGTGTATACAGTCAACAGTTAGACGTTGATGAGCGTGTTGTACTTACCTTCCCTCTGCGTGGGTGCCACCGCGGTCATCGGCTGAGGAATAGCCTGAGGAAACTGGCCGTAGACGGCGGGGTAAGCTGCGACAATAACAAATAACAAGTACATCATGATCTGTCCACACCTAGATCTGTGCGTGCCATCCGTTCCCCCATCTCGCAACCCTCCCCCTTTTCCCTCTCATTTTTTTTTCGTCCCTTTCCTAGTCGGTACTGCGATCCGCTGTCGGCCGTCGACGATAAGAGCCAGCGACAGCGCGAAACCGGCGGCGACCGCCGAACGAATATAGGCGTCGTAATTCAATGCAGCGATAGCGCATACATAATGGACGATGACAGTAATAAAAGCCGAACAGTCCAATAAACGTCAACAGATTCAACAGAAATTGCGCTGCCATCGCTAGACAGATTACAACGGCGTAATTTATGACCGTGCGTTTCAGAAGCGTCGGCAAAACGTAAATCGGACGCGACCATTTATCCTTGCGATTTGCCGAAGATCCGTCGAGGATTGGGGGAGAAAGGTCAAAGCGTCAATATTAAGGGGATATTAAACGTAAAGAACGCGGGATAGGGGGGGGGCGATATTTCCACGTCATTCTGTGGACCACGAGACGCAATTCGAGAATTATTTCGAGTTATCTCGGTCTCGATATCAATGACGGGTTCTATTCGCCTCGGAACGAGCCTCTCGAAAGTCGAGCCCTATGGGCTCGAATTTAGGTAACGTTTACCCAAATTAAAACTTGTTATCTTTTCAAAAATATTAGTTCTACGAGCTCGGCTCGTCAAGGCGAGTGTTCGAAGCAGAAATGCCGATGGATATAACACAAATGCTGATCTTCCCGGCAGAATTTTCTCTGCGGAGCTGTTATTTCTGGGAGATCCCGCATAATCTCATCGTTAACGCGCAGTATGGAGATCGCGCTTCTAGCCGAGTGGCCTGTTTGCCCTGTCGGTGTAAAAGCGGAGCGAGAACCGACTCGCTGATACGAAAAGCTCGTGCAGGCGATCCCGGGCAGCATTCATCACACGGCGTTTCTGCCCCGACAAGGATATTCGTCTCTCAACGTTCTCATCGTACCGCGCGACTTTCAACACGATACTTTTGTGCGCGAAACCATCGCGCAGCCCGCGAAAACGCAGCGTTGCATCCGGCGCGTCATTAGCCGACACCAGATATCTCTTCAAAGCCGATTCTTGAAACGACGTGCCTCGTTAAGGGGATGATGGCGTGATTCCCGCACCTTTTGCACTTTTTGCATCTAGAACTGTCAATTCGCGTGGACATTTGTGTAACGTACAAATTATGTGGCTTTTGTGAACCGACAGTGTTCCACTATTCAGACTACATCAGAGAACAGCGTGGTATCATGGAAATTTCGTTTAGAAGCCTAACACAAAATCTATTCACTCGAACAAGCTATAGGTTATAGGTCATGTATTCGAGCAAATAGATATTTTGTTAGGCTTCTAAACTAAATTTCCATGATACCACGCGGTTCTTTGATTTAGTCTGAATAGTGGAACACTGTCGGTCTGTTCGCAAAAGTCACATAATTTCTATATTACACAAATGTTTTCTTGAACTGACAGTTCTAAGAGCAAAAGGTGCAAAAAGTGCAGAATCACTCTAGCATCCCCAGCGCGACGACATACACGCACCGGCATAAATGCTGTCCCTATCCTTGTGCAGGTGCACGCACACAACTAGAGTCCCTGTAGTTGTGTGCGTGCACCTCACAAGGATAGGGACAGCATTTATGCCGGTGCGTGTACAGCGGCAAAAGTTCGCGCGCGACTGTACCGCGCGGAATATCCCGTTGTAATTTGCGAAATTAAATATTTAAGCAATCGAGAAAGGAACGTCCCGAGACAAACAGCGTTAAAACGGAAGACCTCGCCGAGAGGGCGTACGATTCGTACGCGGAATGAGGCTCTGAAATTGGAGAGACATTATTGTAATAGCGTTTGCTCTCGATATCGCGTTACAACGAATCGACGGGGGCTCTCATTATAACGAGCCTTTTGTTACGGCGAAACTTTATAACGTCTCGTATATTAATGTTGACGCGCCAAAACATTTCACGATCGTTCGACGTAACGAGATTCTAAGATGACAGAATTTTATTTCAAAGTTTGATCAAACTCCCGCCGTAATGCGATATCTCGCGGAATTGAACGGGGGAGGGGGGGGGAGGAGGAGGAGGAGGAGGAGGAGGAGGAAAAAAAACCGGCCGTGGAATGAATAGGTATCGATATCACTTCTGATCAACGGGAATTGAAACGCGAAATATTTCGCATTAAACGGAAGTGCCCGTTGTATTTTAATTCGCGATGCGCTCGCACGTATACGCGCTCGATGACAATTGGTTAGTCTGTAAATTTGGATCTCGCCTATACGCGCGCGGGGCTCCCCGCTCGCTACGCGCGACGAGGCAGAAAGCAAGTACGTCGTTATTAATTATAGCTTGATAAATATTTAAAATGCTCGTGATTGATACCTGTTTGTGACGGATAGGCGGAGCGTGCGCGCGAGTTACGCGCTCTCAGATCGGCAGAGGCGAATTTTCGCCCCGGAATTAATTATTTCCGTGCAAACATCGCTTTAATATATTCCGATTGACGTTACCCGAGGCCCCCGCCCCCGTCCCCGCCCCCGGTGCGCGATGGATCAACGTTTGGCGTATGAAATAAATACGCCATCATACGTCGGGGCCGCGTCACGCTCAGATAGAGGTATACGCCGTTATTCCGGGATTGCTTTTTTTCCACTCGCTGATCTCGATGGCGTATGTGTACACTGGCCGAAAATACATAGAAAAAAATATACCGCTTTTGAGTCCTCGGTAAATACGAACGGCGGCGCTCTCGGGGGCGCGCGCGAGCAGTGCGTTTGTTATGACTCGAATTTGTTGAGTTTCCGCGGATACGATGGAGAGGCATGTTGAGTGAGACGCCAGGGGAGGGGGGAGTCGGTCGGTGACACCGGGCGAGAATAAGTTGACAGCATCCCCTTTCTTCCCCCGTTGCTCTCCGGCGGCCGCCGTTACCGCGCGCCGCATCCGACGAGCGAAATCAAAAGCTAAGACTCCGTAAACGCGTTGAACTGCGGCAACGCGCGCGGCAACGAATCAAAAGACTTCCGTTTCAACGCAGGAAGCTCGCGGCAAGCTACTGATTGGTCGACTCGCATTGCCGCACGCGTTGCCGCAGCTCAACGCATCTGTGGAGTATTAAGGCCGAATCAGACTAGCAATTGCCGACTCGGATTGGATTGGGATTCGCAATTGACGATTGTCCAGTCTAGCCAATGAGAGTCGATTAAATCGCTGGCTGCTTCGCTCTCATTGTCTAGAAGACAATCGCCAATCGCCAATCCCAATCCAATTGGTAGTCTGATTCGGTCTTTAGCTAAACGGTATCCGGAGTGGCGTGAGCGCGGAATTTGTCGAACGCCCTCCCCGGTCGCCGGGGAGCGATCGGAATGTAATAGAAGTATAGGCCCATCGAGACGTTGATTATCCGTGAAACGAGATCATCCGTTCCGCCGGGCTTTATATCGGATCATAATTCGCGCGGATGCGCGGCGCACTTTGACGCGCCGCAACACGTCGACGGTCGACGGCGAGATAATTCGCCGCTGGTGCTGGCGAGGGGGGGGGTGTACATGCACGGGGTAGGGATACGTGTAGAAACGTGTAAAACTAACTAATATAATATGTACACGAAGTACACATTTAGAAGGACATCGAAGTACAACGTAGCACCACAGCAGAAGCATTATAGAATACGAAACGTTGACGGCGTACACGATCATGTGTGACGTGTACATGTACGGTGTGTATACGCATGCGGCCCATAGTTGCATGCAAACAACCAGCAACGCGATCAGCGAAATCGAATTTTTTTTCCGCAGGTAAGTGCTCCGACGCGACGCCCGGATAAAAGCGCGCCGACGTTGGACGCTCTTCTCCGATGCACTTTTTTCACTCTACGGACGCGTCTCGCGGAGCCGCACGCGCGCACGCGAGCACCTTCTCCCGACCCGCTCGAGATCGCGATAGGCAACATCCGGGCGAGACGAGGGCGCCAAGTGCGTCATCTGCCGCGCGGTGAAAACCGATGCCGCGAATTACGCCGCGATATTGGGAAACTACGGAGCGGCGCGGCGCGCGGAAGTGCACGCGCGTTCGTGCGTTTAATTTTAAATATAAACGGTGAGAAAGAGAGAATTTGCGATCTGCCGTTGCAATTCCGTTCGCGCAATAATCTGCGATCGATCGATATAAAATGATGACGGGGACAATCACCGTTTACGCAAAACTATTCGCTCGATTCGGAGCAAATTCTATGGCGGATGAACGAGGCGGACAGGCGTATTCGTCTCACGTCGCGTCTACTTTCGCATCGATAATACCCGCGAGTCTGCTTGGGGGTGGAGCTGGATGGACGAAACGCTCTACAGAGTCGCTGCACGGAAGACACGGACAGGGTAGACAGCATCTTGACAAGCCGTAGAGGTAAAAATTGAAGCTGGGGAAACACTTACCGGCCACTCCAGCATAAGCCTGCATTCCAGGATACGCGGCGGCATGCTGAAGTGCCGCCTCCCCGTTGGCCAACCCCTGCGCTGGAATGGACAGATGGAGGGCATCTACACTTCAGTAAGCTCAGCTCTTATCAGGGAGAGGGGCCTAGCCTAGAGGCCCCTGTCGCAATATCCACTAGGCCAATCGATACCGCTCGATATTTCCCGCCGACTATATACCCGACCAGTAATGACCGCCCGCCGGGCGATAAAGGACGAAGATTAATGAAGGATTGACTATAAGAATGATTACACGCCGCCATGTCGCGAGAGACTCGTCGCTCCCGTCGTATGCAAAGTCCCGATTTTAATGACGACTTTTTTTCATCTATCAAACGTTATGCCCCTCATTTTCATCAATGTTCGGACCGTTGTATTTGTAGCGTCAATTTTCGAATGTGAATGTACGAAAAGGGAGGCGATCTCGATACGTTTATACATTTACTTGTTCGAGGTTCAAGTTAAGTCGCTCAAATGCAAGGGTGGGAAGTAACGCGTTACTTGCTCTCTAAAAGTTAGTGCGTTACCACTGAAAACAGTTATAAGTACAGCACTGAATTATTTAGTGCCGCACTTACAACTGAATCAGTAATGTTCACTGTTTTCAGTGATAACCCACTGACTGACTTTTAGAGAGTGTAACGTCGTTACCGTCACAATTACTATTTTTCTAACGAATGGCTAACGACGTTACATTTTCTCATTTGTTACGTTCATGGTAACGCAGTTACATTTTGTCGGGAACAATAACGATTTTAGTAATTACTTTCATCGTTACTTTCGCACGTGAACTTTTCACTAGTTGCATCCAGAAAGCAGATCAGTGATCTTTAATACGACAGGTTCTTCGTCTTGCAGTTGTTGGCTGACTAAAAAATGTGGAAACCAATTATAGTACAAGTTATATATGTGTTCAATACATACCTAATATAGTTACAAAATAATATTTAAAGTTAGATCGTATATGTCGAATTTGGAGCCTAGAGGATATAATTTTACTTATACCTTCTGTTTACCGCAGGCACTTGCGTTTAATTGTACAAATGTCAAGAAAAAAGTAACGAGAATAGCAACGACTCGTTGGATTTTGTGTAACGGTAACGAGTTACTTTTACAAAGTAATCCTCCCAACCGTGCATAAATGTAAATCTCTCGCGCTCAGCGCACCGGCGCTGGATCTGCCGCGTGTGGACCTCGGTGTCGACGTTAATTCCGGCTCTTCCCTCGCGAATAAACGCCGGCGAATGTCGGCGCGGTGCTTCCTCGGGCAAGGCTTGGGCAAGTATGACGCGGCGAGTACCGCCCGGCCTGGTACTTGGCATGGTACTTGGCCTGCGCGAAGTTATTTACATCCCCGCGGAATAATAAAGTCCGCCGCCGATTGGCCGGGTATTGCGCAGGGGCGGCGCGCTGCGCCTGAGTTGATACTCACGTCCCGCATAAGTCTGCGGTATTCCGTTGGTGTAGACACCTGGATCCGAGCCTGCCGGCTGGCCGTTCGGCGTTTGAGCGGCCATGTTAAAATTGGGCATCGTCGGCGACGGTAACGACGGTAGTGCCCCGTTAACCGGTTGCCCTGTGCCGGTACCTACGAGCAAACCTGATCAGTACACTCCGGTTACCCTCTTGCACTTGCAACACCAACCACGATTATCCTTCATACGCGAGGCATCTAATCGGGACGCGGGCAATCTCTAATAGCGAATTCGATCGCTTGCACTGGTGCGCACTGAGTGCACACTAAGGCCTGTTTATAGTCAATTTTTATACTTAACTTTGTCTTAAATACGCGTTCAAAGGGTATTTAGCCAAAAAATAATCCGCATGGGTGCTATAGATCATTTTACTGGCTACGAAATTTTCCAAAAGATATTTAAGACGATCTTTAAATATAAGAATTGCCTGTAAACAAGCCTTAGTGTGCGTTCAGTGAGCACTAGTGCAAGCGACCGAACTCGCTATAATTCCCTCTCCCCTTTACCTCCATTTCTTATCGCGTCTCCTCTGCGATAGAACGCGACGTAACTGCTCGCTCGTCGGGGAAGGTCGTTAACGAACCCTCGCGCAACATTTGAAGGTTCGACTCGATGGACTCGCTCCAATCGATTTGATAACCAAAGAGCTAAATAATTTTGTCAAGTAAATAGGAAACGCATCAATGTACGGCCGGACTGGATCTCTCTGGTGCCCGATAATATTTTCTCGCGTGAGTTTACGTACGCGTTTCAAAAAAATAATTTAATACAATTCAACTTTTCTTTCTCTTTCCGCTATGGCGCGAGTCTCGCGATACAACACCACCATGTTCTTGAATTACGATTCTGGCTTACGCGAAAAGGTCGTGTTTATCGATAATGGTTTGCCTTCCGTCTGTGTCAACGCTGCGATTCGGATCAGCGATCAAAGCCTTACGTTGCGCTAATAACGCATTGATCGCGCCGGTGACCAGCGTTTGGTGTCACGTCAATATGACTCGGCGTAGGTAATGAGACATAATTATGTTTGGGCAACATCTGCTATACATATATTTCTATCGAGTTAACACGCGACTACGGGGCAGTCAAGGGCACACGATAACATCGTCGCGCGTTTGTGATTTAGTCGAGCGTGACTTTTTGAAATCGCAAGCACGATTCCCAACGATCTCCCATTCGACGCGGGGACGAGTTCAGGGGGACGCAGCCCCTGAAGAGACGTCGGCAGATAAAGAGAAGCGAGCGCCGGCACTTTAATACCCTTCGAATCGGGTCTACGGCTGCGAAAAGTGGAAAGATCGGGACGGAGGAGAATCTCGATGCCTCGATAACACCCGGATTACGTTGCGCGCTCTCGCATCGTTGCCGGTTACGTGCATCGGGTATGACGATACGTCGTAAACTTAAACTCCCGTGACTGCACGATATACGTCCCGGCGTTGTCGATTCGGTTAGGCGGGTCAAGCGGTTTCTATACAGGGTGAGAGAGACTTGCGGCAACCGATGCTGCAAAGTACAATCCAAGGGGGTAACCACTTAAGGGGAGGCTGGAGTGATTCTGCACTTTTGGCACCTTTTGCTCCTAGAACTGTCAATTCGTGAAAACATTTGTGTAATATACAAATTATGTGGCTCTTATGTACAGACCGACAGTGTCCCATTATTCAGATTAAGTGAAAGAACCGCATGGTATCATTGAAATTAAGTTTAGGAGCTTAATAAGAAATCTATTTACTCAAATAAGTTATAGGTTACCTAACCTATAACTTATTCGAGTGACTAGATATTTTGTTAGGCTTCTAAATTCTAAAACCTAACCGAATACTACAATCTTAATTGAAATTACATCTACAAGCAAATACTTATCAGTGAAATCAAAAAGATATAATGTTTTGAGGAAATCTAACAGCTTTTAACAACGTCGCCTATTTTTAAACGTGTATATAAGAAAATGATTTGCAATCAGATGAAATCATATGGAATCAATCTAATGAAATCGTGTAATCGGTGGGGCAACATTTTAGCTAGTGGTTACCCCCTTGGTACAATCGCGCGATCAAGGTTTCTTTGTTGAACCTGATACGATGTGAATTCCGTAAAACTCCAACGAAGTTGTGTCTCAAGCCGATTCCCGAACGGTTTGTCAAAGTATTTACTTGTAACCGAAGTAACTTTGTTTCGAGGTCGATGTTGTTAAAGGGTGCGACGTCTATTTCGCTCCGAAATGCACGCAATTACGTAGGATTACAGTTACCGGAACGACTTCCGAGCACGCGGGTCTACCCGCCAGTGCCACCCTGTATACACGCAGTTTGCGGTTACGCCGTCGTTTCGTTGAAAATAAAAGCTCGCTGCTACGGTAATCTTCAGCGCGGAGTAAAGCGGACGGACGCGGGGGAGTTTGGCGGAGAAATAAAATATTATTTCCCTATCAAACGGTATTACCTTCCGCTCGACGAGACCCGACGTATAACGGAGCCGATTTCCGCGCTTACTTTACTTCTCCGCACAGCACTTGGACCTCTCCGTTGTTTCTTGTATCGCCACGCCGGGAGGGAAGAAGGGAGGTGCGAGCGAACAAGAGCGAGGAAGAGACGTTTCTTTGGCTTCTTCCCCAGCAACGAGCTTTCGATAAAGTTTCGCGGTGCCGGCAATATCTCTCGCTCGAGTCACGTTCGATGAAAATGTTGTATTGATTTACGAGTCGGTTGTAAGGCAACCGACTGCGCGCCTCGGCTGTCGCGAGAATCCAGGGAAATTATGGAGAAGCAGACCGCAGGGAGAAAGGGCGATCGGATGGGAGATATGTTTTATATCGCTGAAATCGGACGGCCATCGAATCGATGGCGGATAATTCGTGTGCCCTCGAGTATTTCTTTCCTTCTCGCGAAAATGCACGTTTCATCGGATTGGTGCTGTTAGCTGATTAGCTCGGAATTGATTAACCTAAATTGGAAAAAATGTTTTTTCACGTAATCCTCGTAAATTGTCATTAAGATATTTGCGACGGACGTCCTTTGCAAGATTATCAAAGCGCGTATATATAATATTTTTGTTATCGCTTAATATTTTGCATTAACTTAACCGAATAAACATTTCTTGATTAACAAGAGAATATTGCAAAGTCCACACAAACGCCTAGGCGTATAGAAAAACAAAGAGCGCCACGTAATAGAGCAATGTATATGTAATGTGAAATATATTCGCGAGAGAGAGAGGGACGTAGTTTATAACAACGTTCGCACGTACGTAGGCGCAAAAGTTTAAGATGCAAAAGTTTCGAGACAAGTTTGGAATTCGAACGTTATTCTCAGAGACCGTAAATGTATCTCGGATACGACAAATGAGTTCTTCTCTCGCGAATATTAGCGTGTCGTGTTCAGCATTTTGATTTTTTTTTAGCCGGCTACGGGCTTACCGGAGGTGGGTGGGACCACGGGATTTGGCATGCCGTTCAATGTATGCGGTAATTGTCCAGCTGCCAACGCGGTCATTGGATTGATGTACGCTCCCTGTGTAGTCGCGGCTGCCATGAGCGCTGCTTGCTGCTACAATATAAAGAGAATATTATTGTCGGAAAAACGTTCTCCCTTGGATCACGCTGTAATTTTTTGGTTACTTTGAAACGAACAACAATTACTTTGTAAATGCGAATCCCATGCAGCACACAAATATTGAATCAACATCTCAAAAACATTCCATTGCAAGATTGCATCAATGTTACGAGATGTAGATTCAACGTTGAAAAGATATCGCAAAGACGTCTAATGTCCGCTGAATTGTAATGTATTGTAAACGTTACAATTCAACATTCAGAAAACATTGTTAAATTATATTGAGTTATAACACTGGTCGCGTTTAGCAGAATATTTTTTACGACCGTTGGAAGTGCTGAATAACTCTATTCCACTAAAAAAAAAATTCTGACCGTTGCAAAAATATTTTATATAAATATTTTTTTTAAGTGTCTATTTGAGTGTCAAAAAATAATAATTTGTTGAAGATTGTTTTAACGTTGCAGTAATATAAAGAATTAATGTACAAACATTAATCTAGATTCAACGTAGAAAAGATATTTATATTTCAACATTCAACATTGCGACGTTTCAGCAACATTATTTTAACTTTCTGTGCTGCATAGGAATAGTCTTGAGGAACAATCGCGTAATCGGAGCTATCCTTTCCGTTGCGACAAATTTTTGTCTCGATTAAAGGAATACTGTATCTGAAATATCAGTAGATGAACATTTACATTATATTATATGCGTATAGATCATAAATACATATAATAATGTAAAACTGACGTTTGCTTTCGTACTGGTCGCGAACCTGGGAAAAATGAAAACGCGAGGGGTGATTGTGAGGGATCTCTTTGCATGCCAGTGTTAACGCGACGGCATCGAGTTTCAGCCGATCGTTTCCGAGAGTAACGAGGGACGAACCATCGCAGATTGTGAGTCGTGGTAACGAGGACAACAAGGCGGTAATGCGGTAACGCGAGAGCCATTAACGGTAACACGACCCACCTGAGCGTAAGCGTTGTAAGCGCCGAAATGATTGAAGAAGGGGTTAAGGATGCTCATGTTCCCGGCCATTTGCTGCATGCGTCTTATCTGTCTCTCTTTATCAGTGTCTGCGAATTTTACCACTATGCTGGATGACGCACCCTGCAACAGATAACGTAAATTGTTAATTTCTCAATCGCATAACGCCGAGATTTTTACAGTGCGACGCAATTTTACGATGTACTTTTCCGACCACTTCCCGTGCTATTACTTACGGTATGTGTTACGACTAGCGTACGAAGAAACTTGTAATTAGATTTTTATGAGTAAACGAATAATCGGAGGTTTTAGTACTGCTATATTTTGTAATACACGGTATAATATAGTACAACGCGTACTTCTTTTTTTATTTGATAGAAAACCAATTAGAAATTAAAGAGGCCGTTTAGGACCGGGCATAGGTGTAAGTAGCCAGTTAAATTAAATTATTTAAGTGAATTCATATACCGTATTCTTTCCAACTTATCCTGTGCGCCAGTTACATACTAGTCTTAAAACACAGGTTAATCCCCGTAAGTGGAAGTGTTATCGTCAGTGAATTCACGCTTATAAATTATTTTAATAATGCTACACAGTAGCATCTAATATGATAACCCCATTCCCCCCTTCCCCCCTTATTAAAATTCTTATTGCGAAAAATATTACCCCAGCCATGTATATGAATTCACTTAAATAATTTAATTTAACTGGCTACTTACACCTATGCCCGGTCCTAAACGGCCTCTTTAATTTCTAATTGATTTTATATCTTAAAGGACCTATGTTAAAATTGTAGTATAGAAAACCAAAGTTAAACTGTTTCGTTGTATCAATTCCTCAAGTCACTTTGGTTAATGGAAACTGTCGAGTCATAATTAGAAACTATGAGTTACAATTAGAAACCACAAACTATTCTTCGTATTTCAACATTAATAATTCTATTAAAATTCAATGATTATATAATAACCGTAATTCTCAGAGAAATATATATAATGTAAAATAATATCAAGTGTATCGCACGAGAAGCAAAGTAATCTCGTGTGATACTCGCTGCGCGTGATCGACTACAGATACAATATGCGTAAAACGTACGAGATGAATAAGTGATTCCTTTAACGCGAAGAAAAAAAGGAGACTTCTTCTCTTTCGAGATGCTCGTGAGGATATGTAAGGCGATGACGTTCTCACGATGTCTAAAATATAAATGGAAAGGCAACAGGTGGTCAGTGGCCATTGTGGCTGCGGAGAAAAGCTCGGCATTCGAGCTCCCGGTGATACATTATATTCACGTCATCAATGCAAATGCTCGCCGGGCGTTCCTGAGTTTATATAACGTTTGTTATAACTTGCGTAACGAGACTTCCAGCTCTGGTCACGCGACTTCGCATGACGCACGTCGCGCGCTTTACTCGCGTGTACCTCCTCTCAATCCTCCCCTTTTTCGCGCAGCTTTTCGGTCTTTTTCGTCTCAACGTTTCCCTCTTCGGAAAGCTCAAGCTAATCAATGAAAGAACGTGTATCTACATTGTATAAAAATATTCGTGTAACTCTTCCCGATTAATTCGATACTTTCGTGATTTTCAGTCGGATATAATTTTTATGTTAATATAATATTTACCGATTCCGTTCTGATTTATACATTGACATTAAATCGATACCCGCTATCGTGATAAACGATCCTTTCTCTTGCACGCAAAAGTCTCGTATCGCACAACGGAAATTGTTACGCAACGAATTTCATACGAGCACGTTAAAAATAAATTTCACTAGATGAATAAGCGCGTTTATTTCATGAAAATTCTTGGAATAATCAACCCCTGTATCACATGTAGGAGCTCGTTAATTAACCATTATTAAACCCATAATAGTGCCATTGTTGATTGAATTAAATTGTTCAATAACACGCGCTCTCTATCGCACGAAATTTAAATAAATTAAAAATATAGATATAACGATAAGATATTAATTAAATATCAAAGACACTAAATATATTAAACTGCAGGTGTAAAAAGAATCATTAAATTTAATCAAATAAGTGAAGAGATGAACAAAGAGCTGCGCGTGCGAAGCTTCCAAGACTATCGATTACTTCCGACCGATCTGCACTGTAAAAAAATTACATATAAAATTATAATTATTATAGCGGGCAAGATTATTATCTTATGTTATATAATAAGTAAACTGCTTGATTTCAACTGTGTAAATTTTACCACTTTTTATAATTTTTCATCATGCATAAAGAAGTATTTGCACAACAAAGAGTAAACAAAAAATTTTTTAAGTATATAAATTTATATATTTCCGTTATTAATAGTGTAATCGCTACACTTATGTATGTAATTTTACATACTTTTTTTACAGTGTGTGGGTATCTATCATGGAAATGTTTGAAATTTATTCGAATCGGAATCGTCCAATTATTTCGTAGATTTTTATTGTGTGTTCTAGGGGAAACGGAATCATTCCAATCGAGATCCATTCCGAGCATTTCCATGATAGGTAACCTGATTCTGCACGTACAGTGCTATTCATTGCCTGGACTCAGTTTTACTAAGTTTCACATTTTCATAATCTTTATTCCCATCTATACGTCGATGAGTTTCAGGCTATAGTACTTGTACACCCAGACTTCTATACTGCCGCCCTAAACTAAGGAGCAGTATCTCCATTTTTTTGTCATTGTAGTTAACTCACTTTCTATGTTTCTTAGAGAAATACTGTTAATAACAGGTGGACATACTACAACGTGTATAAGTTATTTCATGTTAATCCAGTGTTCTTACTGCTCTCTAGCTTTGTAGGACAACGGATATTTCTCTAAGAAACGTAGAAAGTGAGTTAACTACAATGGCCAAAAAATGGAGATACTGCTTTTTAGCTTAGGCAGTATAGGAGTCTATGGTAGTACAGCGTAAACAGCCTGAAACTCAGTGATTTGCACAAATGGAAAAACTGATGATAAAAATGCAGGTTCAGGCATTAATGAATAGCACTGTACTAAAAATGGCACAGGCAACAAAATAAAAAAAAAAGCACTGTAAGGAAAAGCCCGATCTGTGGTGCGACTGTTATTGCGTTGACAACTAGAGCGTATATCGATAATCAGTCGACTGTCTTCACCCTGCGGTAATTCTCGACAAAAGGCTCGAGGCCGTTATTCATCAGCGAAGCGCATACGCTGGCTGGCGCAATTGCTTGTAATTTAACGAGGACACGGTCCGAGTTGGACCGGTAACGCGATATATCCGCCTGACAGATTTCCACGGGACGTCACCTTGTGATACATCGTGTCCCGTTCCTATTAGATCGATCGAGACGTCGCTTCGGTGATTTCAAAGACAATCCCGACGAGCGTTTTCAGCGTGCGCACGCAGTCCGCCCTGACATCCTCGCCTCGTAATGCATGTGCCGGCGCGTCGGGGTGTGTACTGTGCGCGTTAAATGCTCGCCTCTGAAATGAAAGAGGGGGCGATTTTGCGCGACGCCAATCGACGCTGTCAGAAACACTCGCCCGTGTCGCTGCGCCGAATTTTGCTTTCATTATTTTTGCTTCCCCTCCCTCCTCCCTCCCTCCCCCCCCCCTCTCCGTCACGTCGTTTCGAGCCCGAATGGGTGTTGGCGCGGCAAACAAAATCACGCGAAAGTGAACAGCTTTTAGAGAAAATCCATCACCTTTTATCCGCGCCCTCTCGCGGACCTTCGTCTAAATGTGCAACACGAGCAACGCATAACTTCCGTTAATCTTGCGGACTATGCCGCGCGAGCGAGAGCGAGCGGGGAGGACGAAGACGGAACAAAGACGAGCGCTCGCGCGTTTCGAGACACGCGTATCTGGAAACTGGGATACAGAGCGAGCGGTTATAACGAGCTCCAGTCGATAATGCGCAGGTACAAGGTCGGAGACTCGGAAGGTTACTGCGTAACCTCTCGAGCGGGAGCGCGGTTGAAAATCACCGGGGTCTCCCTTTGACTTTTTAATCCGCGGTTTCACCGTCGGCAACGCGTGCGGCGGACACGCCGGCGTATTTGGTATCCGCGAACGCTGAAGGGCTCGCGCTGTACACGGCCACCTCGATTATTAAAAGTTCCGTTTGCGGTCGGAGCTCGCGAACGGGGTCAAACGCGCGTATAACCGCGAGCGTCGCGAGAAAATCAGCGACGAGCTCGCAGTATACAAAGTCATAAAAGTTTTGCCGGAGTGGATGTAACTTTCCGTGTTACTGTAACTACAACTAATATCGGGAGTTTTGCGATACACCCCCTTCCTTCTTGCCTTTCAGCCACACGCGTCTGCGTTGGCTCTTTAAAGCTCCGCGAAGCAGCGGAATTGCGAAACGGTACAATATCTTTATTTTGCTTAAACGCCATTCGTTTTCGATATTGTGATATTGAATTTGTCTAAAATCTGTTAACTTGCCAAATTATTACAACTTAATTCTCGGTCTTTTTAAAGAAAATGTATTTACAAGAAACGTTTCGAAATTGCTTGTTAGGCCACTCCGAAGGGAAAACCGCTGAGGGCATTGTGGTGTACAGATTTGCGGCATTGCTGGGCATTAGTTTGGGCATTAGGCCTTGCTGGGACCTTATATAAAGATATAATAAGATAAAATAAGATAAAGTAAGACAAAATAAGATAAAACAAGTTAATAAGATAAAGTAACTTAGGTACTGCTATTCGAACGACATCGATGTCCGTACCGTTTCTGAAGTTATGTCTACCGCGCCACCAACTGCTCTACTTCGTTTTACAGTCAGCGGATGGCGCTTTAAAACTACCGTGCGATAGGAACAAAATTTAAAGCTGAATAGGTGCTATAACTGATTAAATGTAGGGGCCGAGAATGAAGTTGTAAACCTAATATTTAGCAAATGACGGCGCAAGTTACTTAAGCGAGGAATGCATTTAAGTTGTGAATATTCTTTGCTGCCTCGAGCAAAATAATCGAAAGCTATATAATGTATCAAAGAAGCTTTACCTCTTTCTCGCGTATAAATCTTTTCATTCTTTCCTCGGTTGCAATTTTGCCATATCCAAAAGAATCGGGCGAGCGCCAAACTGGAGTTAGTCGCAAGAACGAACGCACTTAAACGAGTCGTTGAAAGCAGTCACGATCAAAAGTCTGTACATGTATATTTCTCCTTTTTCCAAACAGTTCGCCGAAATACACACACACACACACTTGCGTTGAAAGTTGACTGTGGCAATTACGAAAAATCTTACAGCGTGTGCGAAACTTCCGAGCCGCGATACTTCAAGTTCGCCCGCGTATCGTATGCTCTAAATATTAACGAGTTCGGGGTCAGCGGTGACGCGCAAAGAAAAGCGGAGCGACGAAAAAAATTGGAAACGTCGAATTTTCAAGCGGATGCCACGGCGTATGTCTGCCCACACGTGCGTCACACTCTTTCGTGCGAGAAAAATGGCCGTAGCCGCGCCGGTTACACGCCGCTGGTGAACGGCATCGACGCGTGCACGTTGGAAAGATAATTTGTCTCGCGTCGACAGTCCCGAGCTCCGAGGCCTTGTGCGCCACGCAGGTGTAACGTAGGTGCCCATAAGGTGTATGTGACATTTACGCGAGCACATATGTACGCCGGCGCGCACGTGTACGATATGGTGGAGAACGGGGCTGAAGCTAGGCGAAGGACGGTCGGGGTTGCGAAGGGGAGGATCGACGAGGTCGTATCGGAGCCAGTGAAGCCGAAGCCTCATTATTGGGGGATTACGGTTCATTAATTCCGATCCAACGTTCTGAACTGCACGCGGAAAGGAAAAGCCGTCCTCCCGAGAGCCGGGGGTATCATGCGGAGAACGTTTGAAGCCGCCGCCGCCGCTTCCCCCTTGCTCGTTATGTCTGTCCTACGTGTCGCCCCCATTAAGGCCCCCTTCCTTTAAAAATGTCGATATTAAACCGCACGCTTTTTCTCCCATTATGATTTCGTGAACCGACGTGTGTGTAGGGGGGGGGGTGCGCCCCATGTTTGATGTTTTATCCGCGCATACTTCATTTGTCTGGTCAAACCCGGGCTTGTCACCCTTAGAAAACGCAAAGGCGATTGATGCTCTTTATATCCGTGCGCTCTCGTTGACGTCTCTCGGCGCTCTTCTCATTAACCGAGGATACCGAGCATGGGTCGATCAAAAGCTCTGAAGTAAAAGTTGACGATATCTCTGCTCTGGGTACTTGAGGCAACGTCTCGGGGCTTAGCTCAGAGGGCCACAATATTGGGCAGGCCTTGCCAACGGAATGAAGCAATTATCTGCTGATTGGAGGCTCTCACGTTAGCCGCACCATCACACTTGCCAATCCGCTAGACGGTAATTTCAATAGATTCAACTGGAACCGCAAGACTGGCCGGAACGCCGATTGCCCCTCGTCCGTGTGATTCTCTGTCGAACCGAAATACAGGAGCGAGCGGTTCAATTTGTCGATGTATCGCAAATTACAAACCGCTTCTGTGATCCTTTTAAATGGAAAATAACTAATTGGAAAACGTAACGTGTAACATTTCAAATCTGTCACTGCCGTCAATTTGATGTAACATTGAAAACTTTTGGGCGCAATCGCACAGGATCGAACGGTAGCATAAAGCAAGATGAAACGAGACAATTTAACCCCTTGCATACGGAATAATGCGAAGGTTCCATAACTGGTAACAAGTGTTTAATTATGGTCCAAGTCTTTTCTCGCGTTAAATTTAAGGCACACCAAGTGGTGGCGCGAGATACATAGCTAGATGTAAGATTTTTACTGATATATTTATCAATGTAGGAAAATTAATAAACACACAACTGGCAAATTCAAATTATAGAAATTTATTTCGACAAATATTACCACATGCCTCAATGGTCGAATTGGTGAGACATCCGCCTAGAGTGTAGGATGGTCCAGGTTTAAACCCTGGCCGAGGTAATATTTTACGCAATAAATTTCCATAATTTGAATTTGCCAGTTTGTGTCGTTTATTAATTTTCCTACATTGGTTAATTATTGACTGGCGATAATAAGTCTTTATTCTTAAAATCTTTATGTTCCTTTCAAACCTGTGATATCATTTACTTATAAACATTATTTTGTAGATAACTTTTAACAATTGTAAAAAAGTGTGATAATCTCGATGAAAATGTCTTTGAGAACAAAGATTTTGGGACAAAAGTAATTGTACTTTCACGATTATTTTTTCGGCGACATCTCAGAAATTAATCTATCGTAATAATCTTGCGCTCATTACAAGCACCAGAACTTTAGCTTTCAAACGATATCAAAATTATCTCGCTGTGATCTTTCTGAGCGAAGATATTGCCGATTATATCGACCTGCGACCTGGTGCGCGCGTGGCGGTCGTCGGCGACGCTGGCATATCGCATTTCAAAGCGCTTGTAAAAAAAGTAGTACACGTGCTTTCGCACCTCTTTTTTTCATAACGTAGGCGTGAAATTATATGCAAAAAATATGCGCGGCATTTCTTCCTGTATGGTGTGCGTGCGAGATTTTCAAAAGGCTATAACTCCGCAAAAAATGGACGTAGCGACATGCTGCAAAAACTGATCTTCTGCGTTTCGTACTCTGGACATGTTTATGTAAAACACGTACGCTTATATCACGCATATATAATGTGTCTATAACGAGATAAGAATAAAAAGTTAAATTAAATATAAAGAAATATAATTACCAGACAAGTAATATTATTCAATCACAACTGGCAGAAATGTATCGCGAAAAATATTATCGCAGCCAGGGTTTGAACCTGGACCTTCCTAAAACATGATTAATAAAAAAAATATTGAAAACTGCTAAAGAAAAGATATATTAGAAATATCAAAAGCGGCACCAGTTATGCAGCTATGATATTGTATGAATCATATAATAATACTCGTAATGTGTTACATGTCCCTAATTAATTATTATACTGTGAAGAAATATTTCTTTTGAATTTTTTTAAACAAACGTTTAATCGTTACAATTTTAGTTGTACGCGTCATCTCTCTTGAATTTTTTGTTTCCGTTATTCTCATTGCTCGTACCTTTTGCTGTTCCTTTACCTTATTTATATTGCATATTGCTCTTCCTTCTTACTTCTTATCTCAATGCACATTTTTCAAGTATTGCATATTTTAAAAAAAGAACAAATCCATCTACATATTTATTTTCATTCGTGTCTCCCCGTCCAACTAGATTTGTCGCATTAGTCTCGTAATGAAGAGAACAAACGCCTTGTCATCGAGATCCGCTGAAATTGGCGCGCTTGAATGTACACGGAAATCAATTATTAACATTAACATCGCGTTGCCTTGTTGACGGGGTGTCTCTATCACAAACGCGGCCGTTCTCCGCGCCGGATACGTTCGTATCGATTCGACGATACCACCTTGTAACGGAGGGAGAGTCGGCGCACAATGAGGAATCACGACAAGAGCCTTATCGTACGAATAATCGCTTCGAATCCTGCACTAAGGACGGGATTTTGCTGATGGGCTCCCAGGCCCTCACGGTCGATCGCGCTTCTTTTCTACGGTCGTCCATTCTCTTCTTCCCTCCCCCTCAACGCGCGGATTCAGGCCCAGCAGCCGTTCTGAT
Organism: Vollenhovia emeryi; assembly: GCF_000949405.1. Classification (NCBI taxonomy): domain Eukaryota; kingdom Metazoa; phylum Arthropoda; class Insecta; order Hymenoptera; family Formicidae; genus Vollenhovia; species Vollenhovia emeryi. Next base: position 1,525,690 of record NW_011967212.1, on the reverse strand, counting down.
TCCCGATACACACGAAAGGCGACCCGCCAAACAAGTAACAGTTGTACTGGAGATAAAAGCAATGCAATTACGAGGCCGCCAAGGGAATTACTCAGGGAATGTCTTTAATTAAATGTTGGGAGCAGTTTCCGAGCCTCCGTTAATGCAGAGACAATTTCCTTCCATCCACTTTACGCGCGCGCGCACTATCCTGGACGAGAGAGGCAACATCCGGCCGGAGATGGAGAAGCCCCCGTTACGTCCACGTTATTGTCCAGAGATCCGAGGATCTCTCGACTTAACGAAGTTTTAAAGTTTGCGCGCCTAATTTGCTCGCGTCAATGTCCATTCGCAGCCTCCTGTAGATCAAGTACTGAAATTCCATTGTTCAATTCTCCTCGTTTCAATCGAGGAACCCCGCACATTCTCGCGAATCGCTAGGCATTCGACTCTGGTTCTGTGCTCGTTGCAGTTTGCAATCATTTTAATTGGCCATCGTCTTATTACTTCCATAGTGATAAATAGGGGTGTATCTTGAGTAGAGGAGTAGGTACTGATTAATTTTCGGCGAGAAAAATGACGGGCTAAAAAGATGACCCGGGATTCGAACCTGGGACCTTCCGCTCGCCGGGCGAGTGCTCTTCCAACTGAGCTATCCAGGCCCACGCTCGAAGTCCTTCTCGCTTACCTACACTTTAGTTTACTTAATAAAGTAGGAACTCCATACGATGAATTGTCATCTATCTGGAATCCAACTTGACACGTCGAATGCGGGCACAGATTCTAATTTCGTCAGGTATGCAGATTCGAAATATTTGGCGGTATTCGACGTAGAAATGAATGTATCTCGATTTATTGAATCTAGCAAACGTTCGTATAGGTTTCTTCTACGCGCTGCTTATTGAAGTAACGCTGCCACGGTTACGTATTGCAAATCGCTTGAAAGTTTTGTAGACTGTCGCACGTTTCTCGCGCTTTACCGGGGGAAGACAACGATCGGCGGCGTGCCGAAGTTACGCAAATAGGACCAGAGGGACGTCCCTTCGGTGCGGCGCGACAAAACACTTCACGCGGTTTTTGCCTTTTATTACGAGGCATTTCCGGAAGATATATGTATGCGAGGAAGGGGAAAGATCTCGGTGCGCGAGGAGCGTGGCGTTGGAGGGTTCGCGAGGCGTGACAAGAAATGTCACACGCTTCGGAAAGCATAACTACGTGAGGCCTGGGCTCGCACACCGCCACGTTGACGCACGCGGGGGCACGCACGCACGAACGCACACGCGCGCGCACGCACGCTCGCGCAAGACACAGAAAGAGAGACGAGCGCGAAAATATTGAGAGCCTCCGGAGAAATATTGCCCGTTGCGTGATGCACGAACGCGCCTCTGATTCGAGACGTGTAAACAGCCCGTGGATCGATGCGATCAAACAAAAAAAAAGCATACAAAAAATTCCCAGCTCGGGGGTGTAATACTCTTACGCAGCTGATACGGGATTGCGTGTGTATCCAGAACGCGGTAGATTATCATCGCGAGTAGAAGGATCTAATCCTTTACACGAGAGAGTAAAGCCGCTTTACCTCGCACGTTTTCGCATGACAGAGTCACGGTTCGTAACGTCATCGGGTCAATGGAAATTTTTCTGTAATGTCTCATAAATAAAGCATCAGCCCGGCACGCCGCGGCTGACCCCCCGCGAGCAGGTTTACGCGACCCGCGATGGTAAAGTTATTTTTTCTTTGTTGAAGCGTATTTATTTGTAAAAAAAAATGGGTTTAAAGCCACGAGAGGAGAATGGCGAAATCCGGGAGTACATCGAGCCGCTGGAGAAATATTGCTCGCGAGGTAAGGCACACGGAAACGTCGCTGTGAGAGGCGTAAACCACATTATACGGGCCGTGAAACCGGGGAAAAATGTTTGTCCCGCCCGCGCGGTCGATGCATAATCGTCTCCGTATTGTTAGAAATTAAAGACTTGTCACGTGTAATATCCCCGAACGACGAATTGCAAAGTCGGCTGAAATATTGAGCGGTCGGAGAAATATTGCCCGCCGCGTGACGCGTAAATGCGTCGATCCGAGGGGCATATATCGCATTATACCGTTCGTGAAAAACGAAATAAAATGTACGTGCACGCGCGTGTTGCTAGTAGACAAGTTTTACGGTAATGTTTTTTTGTCAACGAAAGTGCCGTGGTATTAATCTCGCGGCTGCCTGGAGCATCTATGAAAAATATCGTGTTTTTAATGGAAAGCGCATAATGCATTGTACAACTTTTAAACTGTATATTTGTGCAACAATAATATATCAAAGTCGTAAATTATGTTTATGATACTTGTGCGCTAATGCAATAACGTTCTCGTGACGGGTGTACGAGATATGCGTGAATGAAATATATGTAATGTGTATGTAATGAAAATATATAAATGCGTTTTCAAAATGACATAAAAGTAATGGCGACACGTGAAAACATAACGCTGCAAAGCTCTCGTTAAATGCCCGTACGATTCTTCAATTTATACAAATTATTATTTCCATTTGTATTTCAAAATTGTGCGCGCCTCCGCGAATCGGACGATTCGCATGAAGAATTGGAAAAAGAATCGGCTCTGAAGGGTAAAGCGCTGACCAAAATCATGTACACTAATGTCTACTAATGCCCAGTGGGCATTACTTCATCTTATTATCTTATTTATCTTGTTTTATCTTATTTCATCTACTGCCTCAAGGCCTAATGCACAAACTAATGCCCAAAAATGCCTAGTAATGCCCGCTAATGCCGCAAATCTGTACACCGCAATGCCTGTTTTATCTTTTTAGATTCTTTATAATGCACCAGCAGGACCAAATGACGCCCACTAATGTCCAAAAAAATGCCCAGTAATGCCCGAAATCTATACATCACATTGCCCTCAGCGGTTTACCCCTTGGTTCTAACGCATTTGCCTTAAAGAAAAAAGAAAAGAAGAAATAGTTCATGACGTGTGTATCTACGTCATATTGGTTTCATGAGGTGTTATGATTTCACGCTTCCGCTACGAGCCAGTACGTCGTGCGCAGGCCGACAGCGCGTCGTCGCGTATTACAGTATCAGATTGCAAATCAATATCTCATTTCGTAGGTATGAGCCCGAGATGTTGCGTTCGTAATGCAGTTTCGTGACCGAGAGTGTCGACGTGTTCGAGTGGCTGAAAGCAGGCGGGCGCACACGCGAGATGACACACGTGTGCGGCCGTACGTACACCCGACATTTTTATGCGTGCACACACGCGCCTGATCGACGGCTCTGATAGGGGAAGGGGAAGATTGGGAAGGGGTTGATCTCGCGACCGGTCAGAGGAAACTGGAACGAACATAGTTAAGTCGAATTACTCTTGGGGCTCCATAACTTCGCGACTGCTTTTCCGCGAAAGATTTATCGATTGACTACGCGAAGAGCTTTTCATTACTGCGCGCTTGTTATCGTCTTACGTTTACTATCTTCGGGAACAGAACCGTGGTTTTTAAACGCGCAGCTAAAAATAAATATCTATCAAACTGAATCAGTAGAGTCTCTCGTTACCGCAACATGAGCGCAGTTAATGAAGAGAAATGCAGTTTTAATTTTAGCATTGAAATTTTCTTCTATAAACTCGCTCACGCGACTCGTTAAATTGTTTAACGAACGCCCTCTCTCTTCGCCGGCTGCTCTCCAGCCCGCGTCATGCAGAATTTCATTTCGCTTCGAGATCTGCATAATTCGCCGCAATAATTGAGTCGGCCGTGTAGTACGCGCAACCGCGTGCCTTCCGTATCTCTTTTAGGTCGAATAGTTCAGGGTCGAAGGTCGGCATTTCGGCGAAAGCGTTAACCCCGCACTCGTCCTCTCACTTCTCATCCCTTCGGCCTCGACTGTGCCACGAAATCTCGTAACATCGACGTCGAGATTTGCATAATTCGTTGCGATAATTAAGCAATCTGCATATTACGGATCGCGCGCGCGCCTCTTTCGTGGGCAAATAGTCGCGGTCCTGAAGTCTGCCCCTGCTCCGTCTTCTGCCCGCGTATTCGGCTATTAGATTAGAGGGCTGTAACGAGTAATATTCACGTAACCATCCCGCACTACCACCCATGCGATTTCACCCCACGCATGTACACGTTTAACGCACGACATAAACCGCGAATCCTCCGTCGAGCGTCAAAAGCGGCTCCAGCTTCTCTCCGCGCAAACGTACAAGGACGTAAAACGTGACGAATGTGTTTCTTTTGTGGTAGCTTTTGGTAAAAGGTAACAAAATACATCTCCGATTCTCGTAGAAAAATAGGCAACGCATAGCTGGATACATCAATTTTTTGTCTCTGGTTAATAATTTATATTCTTCTTGCTTTCTAAAAATCAATCAGGATTATCACTGTTTACAGTTATAAATGTACCACTGCAATTTTCAGTAGAATATTTATAACTGCAAGTCAGCGATTCGCTTATTTCAGTGATAATTCACTGCAATTGACTTTTAGAGAGTGCGTATCCCTACTTGTCCCCTTTGACTTTTTCAAAATCTTTTAACGTCGGGCTCGTATAAACTCGCACTCGTATAAACCAGCTCTTTAGCGTTACGATAATTTCTCTCTTTTAATAGCAGGTCTGCCGGGGAAAATAATCAACTTAGAGAGTTGTAGGATCGCGAGCCGTGAGGCGACAGTTCAACACAAACCTTCGCCTCGATCTTAATTGTACATTGTCTAATAATTGTCTGAGACACAAACTCCCTTAGGCGCGTCAATGCATGTCAGCGTGAGCGGCGGTCGATAGGCAATAACGCCGACAAGGACGATCGGGGGTCCGGCAAGCGGCTTTGCAAAGTTTCGCCAATCAGCAGGTGGAATCCCGGACGGAACTCACTGACAATTCAATTACAACTGGGAATTCCTGGTCCGACCCTAAGCCGAGAAAGTTCGGCGGTTTGACGGAGACCGGGGGACGCTCTTCTCTCCGGAGGGCTGCGGGGAGAAAGCGAAGAGGGGACCGGGGGAGGGGGGCGAGCCGCGCTTCTCCAAGTGTTATGCAGATTTCTGTTTGGCCAGTCATTACTGGGGTGTTTGCAGGCACGACAGCCATTGCTACGGCTACCCGGTCCGATCTCCAACCACCAGCTACCAGTTACCCCTTCCGATCCCCCTCCCCCCCCCCTCCCCTCCGCTCGTCGCGCCCCGCTGCCGTTAACGGAAGACGGCCATCTACTGCCCAGCCATGGCGCGCATCCCTATCCTCGATATTCATATCAGCCCCCCTTCATCCAGTGTAGCGCTTCTATGAATATTTACCCTCCTTTCTGTTAATATCGCGTACGTGACATTTTCCGAGCGTAAATACGTGCCGACGTCCATGAACACGATGACTGGCGGTCATCGGCTGAAGAGGCGGATCGAAAGATAAAAAAATAAACGCTCGCTCCGGGAGCGAAGGGGTCGACCAATGCTCGTTGTTGTAATATTATACGACGGGTACTCACCGGCATAGTTTGGCTACCGTGTAGAGAGTTTATTGCTGCCAGTGCTTCTTGGTGCGACGAGAGTTTCACGAAGGCACAGCCTGAAACGAAAAGAGTACTTAATTTAGTGGAAAAATATCGTACACAGGTTTCTTGCGGTACACGTTATCATATTTTCAATATTAAAAATGCAGCTCTTTTTCTGTTCCAGCGTAAATCTCAAAATATGTTATATGCCACGAGAAATGTTCTGCATCTGTTAATATTTCGTACTTAAAAAAAATGTACACTGTACGGACACGCATGTTATAATTATAAAACCATGCGGCTTTTCGCCGAGACAGTAGTAACTACGGCAAAACGAAGAGTTACATCATAGAACTCGCGAACGTTCGCCTGTTTATTTGCCGGAAGGAGCGTCGCGAGTAGCCGGCTCCTTCCTTCTTCATCGAAAATTCCGCGGTGTGCTCGAAACTCGGGAGATAGTTTTATCTCGGCGAGCGATTCGCGACGAGAGAGGAGTTCCGTTTCTGCCATTGTCGAGGAGCGAGGCCGTCCGCGACGAGATGATGGAGCGATTAATCGCTCTCCTACCATTTGCCACGTGCGCTCATCGCCGGTAGTTAGATGGAGACGCGGCGAAGACAAAGAGCTCAGGGGCTCTTTGAAAAATTGACGCGCCAGCGGAGCGCAACGTGCACTTTAATAAAAGATGTTTACCGCGCGCGGACGACGCGCCTCGTAATCCGAGACGACGGTCATCGGCGGTTTCGTGCAACAACTATTTGTATCGTGGCGATGGGAACGACACCCGACGATTGTTGTCATCTTTTGCGCGCGCGTCATATAAACGGGATAATCCACTGGATCGTCGCGTTCGATCTGTCGGGACGCGGACTCGTTCGAAAATAAACCTCTCGATGTTACCGCCGTGGCAAGAAACTCGGAGGAGTTTCTCGCTTGTGCATTGAGGTCGCGTCATATGGCGATATCCAAACGATATTTTATGCCGATAGCAGGTGATAGCGTATCGGTCTATTTTCTTCTCTCTATTTTTTTTTTCCGGGGGAACGCCGAGTTTTATAGCCGGCAAATTTGATTCGATCGACCCCTCGGGTGTTTCGCCACCTGAAATACTAACCGATGAAGGTAATAATTAAATTTAACCGTAACGGCGTTAAAGTCAGAGCCGATCGGTGCGTCGTTGCGAGCTTAACGCGAGAATTGCGTAACGTGCTAACGCATTAAAAAAAATGAGATTAATCTTCTCGAGGATCTCGAGCACTCGTCCAATATCTACACTCGCCAATTTCTGTCGGACGGGTGCCTCGTGAAAAATAAACGAAACTCGATTGCGATATGCTGCTGGGGGACGGGACGGATCAGGGATTGAAGGGAATTAGGGCGAAAAGAGGACGCTCCATCCCCGTACTTGCTCAAGTACGACAAGATAACGTACACCCGCCCGTCCCTTTCCTAAGCCCTGGACCTTGCTCCGATCTCAGCAGCCCTCGTCTTCGACATCCAGTTTCGAACTCCCGTCCCTTGCTTCAACGATATGACACAAGAAAGTCGGAATAGGCGGACAATTTTAGACTTCCGATCGATATATCACGTTTCGAAACTTTATGACGTATTAGAAGGGGAATCGTCTCGCGCGCGTTTGTGTGCGTATACGTCGCACATTGATGCGAAGAAAATTGCATAGCGCGCGCGCGCGCGCGATTTACACACAAATCAATTGTTCGCGAAAGAACCACTGTGCATTTCGTGCGAGGCGTGTCAGATGAAGCGGGGCGAAGAAAAGATAATCACGTACAACTGTTCTAAAACGCTAAGTAATTGGAGCACGGGGAAAAAAATGACAAAGCGGTTCTTCCCGCCTTGTTCCCGGCAGCTCATTAAGTGGCGTTGCTTGACGGCATTATACTCCTTGCCTCTCTGGCCCTTCCTGTCCGGAACACCTGGCGTCCATTGTAGCGATGATAATGTCGCCATGTCAACCTCATGCCGCTACATTAATCAGGCCTTTGAATCTCGAAAATTTCGAATATTTAACCAGGTTCGGCGGGACCGCCGCTAATGCGCGCACGCGAACACGCGGCCGCAATTCGCATAATAGTACACAGATTAATATGTAATAAATTAATTCGATCAGCGCCAACTCGGTAATACCGTTTTCCTCTTATCGCGTTTGTGCATTAATTTGCGGGGTTGGACAATTATTCGCGATCGTCGCGCGGGAATTCGAGATGGAAAAATGGCCGAAATTGCTGAAGGACCGATATCGGGCGGGCGGACGAGGCTCCCTCCCCCCTCTTGTCCGATCCCGCAGATCCCGGAGTCGTATACGGCGAACGTAAGAATTCACCGGAGCTTCCAAAGCGTTTCTGCTCCCCCCCCCCCGCGTCCTTCCCCTCCCGCGAATCTCACGAAAACGATGCGCACTTGAGATTTTTCTTCGGCGTTTTCCGCATTGGTGGGACGCGAGCTTGTGCGAAAATAAAAGACTCGAGTTTCACGAAATTTCGCATATATCCGGCCGAAATCGCGGGCGTATGCACACGTATACGGATCAATATGTCACAGCAATAGTCGTATTTTTTGGCTATTTTTTTTCAAGAACGTATTACACGTTTTACAGTATCTGGATGTAATTTTACAAAAATATAAAAATTTACATCCGAGGAATATAAAAAAGTGTATTGATTTCCATAAACACAATGAGTGCGTTTCGGCAAGACGCTGCTACCGTAGCGCTATAGCTTTTTACTACAATTGTAGCGGCGCCATACTTACCCATACAACACGTATGTCTAAAAGACATCTTTAAGACATTTTTAAATCGTCTTTTAGACATACATACATATCTAAAAGACGTCTTAAAGATGTCTTAGACATGCGTGCTGTATGGGTATATTAGCGTGCATAACCTCAAAATTGTATTTTAATTGTAAGAGTCGCGTTTACCAATTAATTGAAACAAATAGAATGAAAAATATTGAAGATAGACTCATGAATGACATATTGTTCGATGACTCATCAGATGAAAGCAACAATGAAGAGGAAGAAGTCCCGCTGCAGGAAAGTTTTGCCGAAACGCACTCGTGTAGCGCTACCGTAGTGCTACAGTAGCAGTGTCTTGCCGGAACACACTCTATGCCGTTTTGTTTTTAATAAAATGGGAAGGGATCAATCATGTCGAAAATGTCCAGACACGGGGAATTTATATTTCGAAACGGATGTAGGTCCAGATAACTCGTCCATTATTTGAACCGTGAAAAGGCGCGTAGGAAATATTTAGATTCTTATATCTCAACGGTTGACAAGAGCGGCGTACGACAATGGCTACGACGACAGCCCCGCCAGATCTCTTTCCGTCGGCTCAAAGACGATATTTTAATGGCCTGCTTTCGCGGTACGAGTAACGTCCAGCGGCAAACATTGGATATAACGAAGCGCGGCGGTCGAATCGTCGGCCCTTCGCTCCTGGCGGGCGAATTGAGTTTCGTGGGCTTCTCCCGCACCCGCTTTCGTCCTGAATCCTTCTTCCTCTCCGATTCAACCGCCCCTCGTGCGCCATCGTCGCGGGGAGCCTGGAGCTCCGATCGATAGCGCCCACGAGACTTTCCACTCATATATTTGATTGCTCGGCAAACATGCCTAAGTTTATCCCCGCAGCCATCGTCATCGCTGAGCGACTACTACCACCGCTCGCTTCAACTCTCTCTCTCTCTCTCTCTCATGCACGCGTATCCTACGAGCCGCTCGGATGTCGTCGCGAGTTTGTTCGTTCGGGGCGTTGCGCTTAAAGTAATTCGATCCTATTAAGGCCGCGATGTAATTGAACGCTACCAAGTTACCCGAAGTATTCGGTCTCGATGAAGGAACGGCATAAGAGCGATCGACGCGCGAGCTAGAAACCCCTTTGCTGACAAAACACTCTACTTCCCGCCGCGGTTTTTTCGACGTAGAAACGCTCGTTCTAAATTCGAGCGGCACGACAAGGATGAAATATTTATTACGCGCGTCGTCGACGATCGCCGAGCGAGACGAGAAAAGAGACAACTTCTCTTCGTTCCCCCCTTCTCCTCCCTCCCGTAATCGCTTATTCAATTATTCTTTAACATTGTAACTGTGTCGCGCCATTAGCTCCGCTTTTACTACTATAAACGGTTCGTGGCCTTACGGTACGGGTTGTGCTAACTCGTTTGACGAGCCGCCGCTCGATAGCGAGTCAAGGCGAGACGTGTAGCGCGTTTAGCGATCGATCTTCTTATACTCGTTTCCGCGAGTAAAACTTGGCGGAAGTTGTACGCTTCATTAATCAACAGTTGATAATTAAATCAAGCCGCGAACTAAGTTCGAAAAAATGCCGCGCGCGCTCTCCCGTTTGAGTTCGCCTCGGCGTTAGAGGGGCCTCATTAAAGAGTAATTATTTCGCTACGTTACGCGGAGGGCGCTACACCGCCCGATCGATAGATCTTTTATCCAGCCGCGTGGCGGACACGTTCCGAAAGAAGCGTCGGCGCGAAAATAGAATCGTCGTGATCGATGGGCGACGAACATCTGTTACCTTTGCTTGATGAAAGAGGGCGATTTGAATATAGACCCGTCGCGACCCGCGCGCGCCTCGTGTGCCAACCTTTGCGACGCGCTTGTAAAAGTCGCTGAGCGAACGTCTGTTTCGTTCTTTTTTTTTTTTTTAATAACTATCGAGGACGAACGCACGGAGAACTGTCGCGCGACAGAACGCATTGCGATAGCGCCACGCGCGGTAATTGCCAAGTGCTTTATAAATATATTAGATATTTTAACATGAATACACCAGAGCCGACGTGAAAGCTAATATGATCATTTGCCAATTTACATTGATACGATATTCCGTGTAACACCGGAAGTTATACGATTAATATATACAAACAAATCAAGCGCAAATACGGGATAGTTAATAATTGATATGGCAATTATTTATAATAATCATGTCAAGTATGCATCGGTACACAATCGAGTTTGCATATGATAATATCTGTCAGTGATGTAAATTTTCAATTCACTCTCAAGTCTTTCCTCAAATTTTCGAAATACAATGCGCGGGAGCGCGCGCTCGCATTTTGTGATTAAAAAGCGGGGTGTCCTTTATATCGCGCGAGTGCAGGGAGAGAGCGAGAGAAAGGGAGAATATCTCGTCAAACCGGATAGATTCGTGTCACGGGTATGAAAGAATATGTATTCGCCCCGCTGACACGCGGCGAGTGGGTGGAGTTCCGACTATTTCGCTAATGGCGCGGAGCGCTGAAAGAAGAGGGACTCGCTAAAACAAGAAAGGAAAAATTATTAACGACTTTGCGAAATGCCTGTTGGGGCGCGACCGCGCGGAATAGGTCAGGTGGGATTTGATATCGAGCGCGAACTCGTGGCGTGCGAGGCACCCTCACGTGCGTTGCTTCGTGACACTTTCGATCTGTTCTGTTTGCACCTGGCACAACGCTCAATGGGACTCGCGTCTTTTCGGCGCAGCGCCAATTAGCCGCTGGCTCTAACCGTAATATATCTAGACATAATATATCTAGACCGAGCGTTTGCCTTCATTTCAGCAGTGGGGGTGGAGGTTTAAACTCTGTTTTGTGTTATTTCGTTCTCTCTCGTTCGCATGTGAACGAGAGAGAGTGAAATAGCACGAAACAGAGTTGGTCCTTTTCTACGTGAACCTCTAATCTCAATATTCGGTCTAGATATATTATGTCTATGGTTCTAACCTTGGGTATACAAATTTTAGGTTATGTTACTTTAACGTCGATATGGAAATCGCGCGTGAGAGCAGCGGCGTTTTACCCATCTTGTCCCATTCTCCAAGGGTGTGTTCCCATTTACTCTCGGTGCTGCTACCAGCACTGGACGCTATTACTGAATTCAGCTTCTGGGAAAGTCATTCCCAAACGAAACCTCAGTATTCTTCGTAATAACATAGCAGTTATTCTTTTCTAAATGCCACCATCCACACCTTCTCTTTGATACTGAATGCTCGAGACTATTGACAGTACTGTCGGTGGTACTGAGAGGAAATGGGGACACGCCTTAAAAGTCATTCTGTGTATTATCACTGAAAATATAGCTGAATAAAGCCAACGGCACACGATACTACAATAGTTTACCTATTGGATTGCCTGCGCGAGCCAATAAGGATGCAGAGTTTTACATCAAATGACTTAAGGCTAAATCCTCATTGGCTCTCGTAAGCAATCCAGTAGGAAAAATAGTATCGGTGCCGTTGGTTTTATTCAGTGCCGAGGGGGAACCGCTGACCAAAATTATGTACACCAATGTGATGTAAATTTTCAATTCACTCCCAAGTCTTTCCTCAAATTTTCGAAATACAATGCTCGAGAGAGCGCACTCGCATTTTGTGATTAAAAAACGGGGGATTCTTCATCGCGCGAGTACGAGGAGAGAGCGAGAGAGATTTCGCCAATTTACACCTACTAATGGCCCAATGAGCATTACTTTATCTTATCTTATTTTATCTTTGTAATGCCCCAGCAAGGCTTAATGCCCAAACTAATTCCCAAACAATCCCTAGCGATGCCCAGTAATGCCGCAAATCTGCACACTACAATACCCTCAGCGGTTTACCCCTCGTTCAGTGCTAAACTTATAACTGTGGATCAGTGAATATTCACTGTCTTCAGTGATGACTGACTTTTAGAGAGCACGTTAAGAATTGAATTAAAAAAACCGTTATCCGTCTTATTTTGCCACCGTCTACGGTCTCGGATTATTTTGACACCGACGTGATTACGTCGAAATGAGAATCGTTCACGTGGTTTCGACGGCGGTCTGGCGACTATTGCCCGTATCGATTATGAATCACTCGGATTGCCATCGGCAGTAGGAACGGACGAGTTCATTTCATTAACGAAGCCACTAAATTCCGCGGGAATGGAGCACGAAATCTACGGGGTAATTGCTACGGCTGCAGGTTTCACAAAGTGTTTGGTCGGCGGTGTCCATTGGGCCCTAGGTACGAGAAGCGAGACGAGCGCGCCGTACGGGAGCCGGAGCGGAAAAGGGGGCGAGCATTAAAAACGCTGACAAAGTTACTAAACACACGGGTGTGTCGGCCCTTTTTATATCCGCGAGATGGGATGCCGAGGTTGCGCGGGGACGAAACGAACCAGAAGAACGAGAGGGGACCGTCGCGAGCGCGCGGAGAAAACGGCGGACTTTCGCACAGCACAAAAATTCGACGGATAATATAAAAATATATAATTTCTTTTAGACTCCAAGTGGCCAAAAGACACGGTCGAAGAGAATTTTAAACGATTCTCCCGCAGCGTGTGAAGATTCAACGTGGTTCCCAAAATAGTTGTCGCAAGACCTGTATTTTTAATTACTGTTCATTTGTTCAAGCACGAATATTAATTAATGTCAGGTTGGAAAATACGGTATATGAATTCACATATTAAATTAAAAAATTGTTAGGCTACCTCCAGCTTGTCCGGAACTAAGTATGATTTGGCGTTCTTGTTTGTATTCGAGTCATATCTTAAAAAGGTCCTGATTAAACTTTAGTTGATTAAGTTTTAACCGATATTTCTCCGAGAATTTTGCCCGAAACGTCGGGATGCGAACAGGAATACAGTCCTCGCGTAGACGCTTTTTTAAACTGCGAAAAAAATACAAACTAATGCGATATTATAATCTTGCAGAAATTTCGTCGGGCAGACGCTATCGTGGGATCTGACGCTTTATTCGGTCGTGCCATTTCTAACTCAATTTTTCGATGGTGTCCGCGCGACACCCTCTTCTCGCCCGGGGTTCTGTAAATACTGCACAAGCTCCGAATCACGATGTAGGATATATCCGGGGCGGATGTATCCGAGGAGAAAAAAATAAGACTCGGCACAGGGGATAGCGAAACGTGGGGAGAAATGTGTATTACGAGCTGGGACAGCAAGTGTAATGTGAGGACACGTAATGCCATTATAATGCGGACACGGCCGCGCTCCCGGAGGGATGCATGGAGGGCGTGCAGAGAAAGAAGGCGGAAGACAAAGAGACACGGGCACGTACACGAGCCGTTACCGGGCGTGACACACCCGGAAAGCGCCCGGTGCCGCGGTGTTATTACGGGGAGATAAATTTTCGACCGGAAGGTCCCTCCCGTCCTACATTCGAGAAATGTCGCGACTCAGTCAGCCGAGCCGCGCATAAAATTAGCCGTCTCTCTTTTAACAGAGGCATCCCGGGGAAATGCGGGCCCCTAACTGCCAAATTTAACCCGAGGATAGCCACTCCGGGGATGATTTTCGCGCCTCAGCGTCGGGGAAAAAAATCGTGCCGCGGTCATTTTCTTTACACCGATCTGGAATTCATATCTGCTCCTCTCGTTCCAAGTTCCCCGCGATTCAACCTGTACAATGGGAAGAGTTTGTGACCTTGCGCATTCATGATACCAGCCAATTGAAACTTGCCGCGGCGTAGAATCACCCCGGGTGATCGTTTACGCGAAAAGGAAAAGTCAGGCGACTGGAGTTTTGGATTCAGGCCCGGTTTCACCAACGTCGCTTAACTTCAAGTTTAATTCGTTCTCTGTCTCTTTTCAACTGTTGCTTTAGAAAGAGACAAACATGAATTAAGCTAAGATTGAAGTTAAGCGACGTTTGGTGAAACCGGGCCTAAGGCGATTCAGCTTATTTTTCTCAATTATCTTCCGCTTTCTTTCAATCCTCGAAGATCGTTATCACAACGAGGTAGATGGGCATCCGAACCAAAAGCATGAGAAAATTGAACGCAGTAACGTTCGTCAGTTCATCAGAAGAAGATTACGCGATAAACTTGTATTACTTTCATTTTTATGCGTGAGTGAAACCCATGCTTTACACGCCCCATAAGCCGCGTTACATTTTTGCCTCGAGGAAAAGTCCTATTTATAATTTTACGCGCCGCGTGTCTTATTTGTGTACACCTCAACACATATTTTATACATTCATGCATTTTAATTTTTCACAGAACGCTACACTTTAACTCTTCTTGTACTTCTTATTCTGCACAGTGTATAAAATCACAAATAGAACTGTCTCCGGAACTTTGACATCAATTATAGATCGTCTCGAGTACCTTTGAAGCTTCACCAGAATACGTTCCAAGAACTTTTGAATGTATACGTAGCACGAGATATGTCCGTGGTACCCCGCGCGGAGAGAATTTTGTTTGTAAAACTTATCCTGAAAATCATGTAATCGTGGGACAACGTGGCACTTTGAAACATTTTATGAGAGTTTTTTGACATTTTACCATGCATTCTACTAGCGAAACGTGTACTAAATATACACGGAGAGACCGGCTAAGGCAAGAATAACTAAAATTAAGATGCCGTATAAATAGTAGGGGCATCTGCATCGTTTTGCGTCGCAACATTCACTAATAGCGAATTCGGTTGGTTGCACTAGTGCGCACCGAGTGCACACTGAGCCTCGTTTCCAGCCAATTCTTATATTTGAAGATCGTCTTAAATACCTCTTGCAATATTTCTTACCCAGAAAAATGGCCTGTACAACGTTTACGCGGGTCATTTTTTGACTAAATACTCTTGCATTACGACAAGATTAAATATAAGAACTGACTACAGACAAGCCTCAGTGTGCACTCAGTGCGCACTAGTGCAAGCAACCGAGTTCGCAATAAGAAAAATTCTCCCCGTGCGTATTCAGAAATGCGTTTCGTTGCACGGCTCCTACCCAGGGAGAAATGATTCGTCGATCGACGTCGAAGCGACGTCGAATCGACATCGACACCGTCGAATTGACGTCGATTCGACATCATTTCGACGTCGATCGACGGATCATTTCTCACTGGGCTATGCGTGTGATACCTACTTGCGCTTTAAGGAGACACCAGGGGACACCGAAATACTGGGAGCGGCTGCTCGGTTCTTCGATCGAAAACACGCCGCCCGAACAGAGTTCGCGGAGTTGGAATTAATTCTAAACGCAAAGCCGACGTTAACAATATCCCTCGCGTCGCACGAATAAGTTTTACCACCCGCTATAATAGCGACAACGTCGCTCTAGCCTCGAGGCTGTTTACATCGCGGATAGTTTTTGTCGAGTGTGGGGGGGTCACACTGTTTCGAGGAATGCGACGCACGTCGGAGCGTTCGAACCGCGGCTCAGTTCACGGCGGTCGTCGCTCGCTCGACGAGTCTCCGTGTTCCCCGTTTCGAGAGTGTTCGCGTCGCGTTTGCTGGAGTCCGTTGCGGAGACACGAGTGCGCGGTCGGTTCGCTTTACTCGTCGCGTGCTCGCGTTCCTCGACTCGTCGGAGCCGATGGGAAGCGAGTTGAGCGAGTGTCGCGCACGAACCGGAGCGTCGAGTCGAACGACGGGCGATCGTCCGGCGCAGTTGTCTTGGAAAATGGCGTCGCGACAATCCGATCCACCCGCGGCGGTGGATCTTGTGCGGTCATTCGCGGATGGTGTTTGCGCGTGGATTGTGCGAAGTGAGCTGTGCGGACGCGTACCGAAGGCCAACCGAGGACACGCAGCGGCGGGGAATAAGGCAGCGGGCAAGACGCGTCGCCGGCCGGTGAGTGAGTTACTTGTTGCATCGCGCCTCTTATCGCCTATCGCTCGGCTCCGATCGCGGCGGCGTGTGTATTCGCAGGTGTCGCGTTCCTGAGATTCTTCGAAATCCCCGCGCCGAGCGGGTAACCGCTAGCTGAAATCTCGTCCCGCCGATTTACGGGGTCTCACACGATTTCATCCGATTGCAAATAATTTCACGTAATTGCAAATAATGTTCTTACACGCACGCTTAAAAACACGTGACGCTGTTAAATCTCAAAGGGCTGTTAGACTTTCTCAAAACGTTACATCCGTTTGATTTCACTAATAAGTAAGCAACATATGAGAAACCGCCCGGTGTGGGTCGCGAGGCGAGATGTAGGTAAATCTTATATTCTAAAAAAATGCGAATTTACATACCGTTTCTTACCACGTTTGTTCTGCGCGCCGATTTCTTTTCCGGACATAACGCAGTTTTCTTACAAGTGGAATTATTATCGGCAGCAAATTCACATATTCAAGTCGACAAACGATTTTTTTTTGTAATTATATTTTAAATGCTTCATTCTAGCATTTTTCTGATGCTACATTTAGCATTCAATACCCCCCCCCCCCCCTCTTCCCCGTGCTGTAAATTATTCTTATTGCGAAAAATACCTCAGCCAGGATTCGAACCTGGAACCTCCCTCAAATCCGTAAAGGGCGTCTTACTAATAAGTATTTGCTTACTGAGGTAATTTTAGTTAAGGATTGTAGTGCTCGGTTAGGTAGAGAAGCGCGTTTTCGTGCTTCCCACTTTTCCCCACTAGTCTAACTGCGGTCAGTGTTTTCTTGACCACATCTGGCATTTTAATAATACAAGAAAATTCGTTGCGAAAAATATCACCTCAGCCAGGGTCTGAACCGGGACTTCCCTACACTCCAGGCGGGGGCGTCTCACCAATTCGACCACCGAGGCGTCTTTCCATTAAGTTTCGCAAGCGCGACGCGTCTCGACAGCGTCAAACTCGGAGCCCACCGGCGCAGACGAAGCGGAGCGTCGGGGACATCAACGCGGCCGATAAATAAAGTTCGCCCGTGCGCGCGATAATATTCGCGAGAAAGAGAGCGAATTTGAATTCCGATATCGCGCCGCTGTCTCCCGTTGCCGGGTGCCGTTTCCGCGGGACTCCGGTGCCTGCGAGGGCCGAGGGCCGTTAAATTTTATCGCTTCTCCTCCGCCACACCCGCGTTTATCGTTTCGCGTTTTTCTTATCGAGCGGCAGGCGTGTTTCGCGGCGGAGCCCCTTCGACGCCCTTGGCGAGACGCGATCGACGAGGCCCGCGCCGCCGGTACGGTCATCCCCAAGGGGGATTACATTTCATGTAATCGTGGAACAGTGTCTCCGAAATCATTATGAAATCCTTACGAAATCCCCGCGCAATCGTTTAATCTTCACTTTCCATTTTTTTTTCACTTGTTTGACAATAGACATTAAACTTGAACATTTTCTCAGCTTGTTTCTATTTCCCAAAAAATTTACTTCTTTTAGTGAATATACGTATATCATAGTTGACACATATAAGCGCGTATTCTTCGCAGAATAAAAATGAAGTGGTTGCTGTTAGAACACAAGCGAGTTGAAACGTTGGTACACCTTTGCGCGCAAATTTGGAACAATAAACGGTACATACTTTTCATCAAGACCACGGTTAGACCAGTGGGAAAGGTGGGAAGGCACGGAAACACCGTTTTCTACCTGACCGAAAATTTGTAACTTTTTGTACGTTTAGCTTATGATACCTCGATAGCTGTTTGTCGGAGGGAAAAGTAGCGCAGGACTTTTTCACTTGATTTAGTCTCAGGAATGTGCTGTTGCAATAGTGTTGCAATTATTCTTGCGTATTGGAACAAACACAAATTTACACACGCAAAAATTTCACAATGATTTCGGAGACACTGTTCCATGATTACATTAAGTGGTCACCCCCTTGCGGCATTAAAGTTGCACAGACGCGCGCCGACCGGGGGTCCGGCTTACTTTCATCCCGTCCAATATTGATCACGCTCTCGGTGCGCCCGGCTTTATTTATGCGCCGCGGCCGCGCATTGTTATGCGCGCGGCGCCAGTTGCGGAAATCGCGTCCCGCTTTGAACGGCCCGCGCCGCTGGCGTCTACGTCGGATTCCGCTCTTTCCGGCTCGTCCACGGGCCGCGTTCGTTCGTGTTCTCGAGCGATCGCATTGGAGAGAGGATCCCGTTCCGACTTCTCCCTCGGCGTCCGCCACGCGTGTGCGCGCCGGGTGTCTTTCGGAATTTTCTCAAGACAACGCGCGGCGGGGAAATGCGAATAAACGTACAAAGGGCTCCGCGCCGGTGGTGTTTCGCGTGGAAATTCCGGTCACGCGCGGCACTTCGCTCGATGGACGTCTCTCTCGAGAGAGAGAAAGAGCGAGGGAGAACCAGCGAGCATTTACCCATGCAAATTTTTAGTTATGGCTGAAGCACGCGGAGGGAACGCGCTTTTAGCGCCCGGTAATCCCCGTGCTTCGCCGTTAAATAAACAATTTTCCTTCGCGTCGCGCTTTGGCGAAAATGCGCCCGGGGAAAAGGGCGAAGGCGGGAAGGCGCGCGGGGCGAAGGGGGAGCCGCATATGAAGTTGCCGATAACGTGCCGCTCCTGTGAAACGAGAGTACGTGCTGCGGCCGCGCGAGCGAGAGATAAATTCTCCCGTCCTCTCGGCGCGGCGAGATACTTTCGCGCGCGATCGCGACGAAGCGTCGATAACTGCGCGGCCTCGGTGGAGCAGCAGCTCGTTGCGTTTAATCGGGGTTGAAGATGAAGAGCGGAATTGGCGATCTCCTACGCGCTGTTTGTAACAAACATCACGGGAAGTGTACGCGAGCGACTTTGCGACGACCGCGTCTTCGCGGATCGATTCGCTCCTCCGATAATTACGACTTCTATCTCCTTTGCGCGCTTTGCCACGTGCGGTGGGAGGTGTTTGAGGCGCGCGTTTCCGTTTCCCCGTCGCTCCGCATTCAATATTCCGCGGGATCTCCGCTTTGTCGCTATAGCCGCCGCGCGCGGGGCGGTAGCCTCGCCTCCGCGGCCTTAAGGGACTTAGGCGGGGGCTCCCCGTCGAAGGGGTTAACGCACGATTTTCGCGATATTGCGAGTTCGTTACGGCGCGCGGCGCAATTCGCCCTGGGGTAATTCCGATAATACCAGCAATCATCCTGTCACCGAGTTAAGCCCTCGTAAGCTCCCGGTGCCTTTCCGGCAGCGACCCCGGGTGGAAACGGGAAGAAGGGGGCGGGTGTAGGAAAAGGTTGGCGACTTCCCATGGGGAATCTATTCGTTTTCCTCGTCGGGGCTCTCTCTTCCCCGTTTCCACGCGTATTCAGGAACCGAACGCCGCGGGGGCGGGGGAGGCGGGGACTCCGAAGGGGGACGCTCCCGCTCGGATGAGGGCAAACCCGAATGTCGTTATCGAAATGGCCGTTTCTGGTTTCGTTCTCAATTGCCGTCAGGAAATCAGCGCGGCGGCCTCGAGGACGCTTTATTTCACGGCGCATTACTTAATTGGGTATCGATAACGATTACGAGGTTTACGCGCGAGCGAATTTCCCCGCGGGTCCAACGCGAACGAACGCGGGAGCCTTTTTTCTCTCGCGCGCGCGGGCTCGAAGAAAACTCGCCGCCTGATAAAAGTCAGCGGTGCGTCCCGCGGGGGTGTGGGACGCGCGGAGGGAGCGCGCGGCGGAGCACCGGGGGTGGAAAAAGAGCGCGGGAGGAGGCCGGAGGAGAGGAGGGGGAGGGGGGCGCGGCGAGAAAGTGGTCGAGTATAAGGGGGAATCTCCGGACTAATTAAATAACTAGCAAAGTCACCTAGCAACTTGGCACCTCGGCCCAGTCCATCCCACTTTCCAAGTCCGCGCGTTTTCTTACCGCCGGCTTCTGTGTTTCTAGCTGTCTCTGCGCCCCCGCACCCCCCCTCCCCCTTCCACCCCGCCCTCTCGCGCCACCACGGTACCGCTTCCCTGCCCCCCCGCGCCCTCCGGTCGCGTCGCCTTTCCCGCCGGGCGACGTCACCTCGTTATTTAATTAAACTTCGCGGGAGCGGCCCCGTAGAGTCGCTTGATACCGAAGCACGTACCTTGTCATCGTCCATTTTCGCAGTATCTTACATTTTCAACCGCTAGTTTTGCCCGCCTTTTGCGGCTTGTACGCCGCTGTCGCGGGGAACGCGCGGAATTTTGAGGCACCGTCTACGCGTCACCGGGAATAATCTCCTTCGGCGGCTGAGTGTCGCGCGAGAGTTGCCCGCGCTATCGAACGAGTTTATATCTCGCGCTCGAATTTTCTTCGGAAATTTATAGACAATCCAACTTGCGCGCGCGAGAATCCGACCGCGGATTAAACGCAAAACTCCTCCGCTAGTTCCCCTTTGACTTTTCAATTCCCGAAAGATACGCAAAATTTTGAGACGAAGCAGACAACACTCGCCTGACTCGTCGCGAAAGGGTCGACGAGAGCGCGCGCGTCTTTTTAATTTACCCACGGGCTGCTCTCAGATGTACTTTAATTGCAATTAACGAAGCGCAAAAGAAAATGTTTGTCGACGTGCCGCGCGCGTTTCGCCCGAGTGTTTCCTCTCTCTCTCCCGCTAATTTTGGTGTAGAATCACCGGGCGCTGTTTCGCCGCTCGCGAAATAGTCCCGGGGGGTAGTCTAGCCACGAGCCGTTAATTTACCGCCGCGAAAATAAACCGCGGGGGATCGTCGAAGAAACTCGTCTCATACTTCCCCGTCCCGTTTCTTCCCGCCGCCGCCCCCCCCCCCGTCCGCCCCCTCGTCCCACCCGTGATATACGCTATGGGAAGTTAAGTTTCTCAACCGCACCCCTCGAGCGCGCGCGCCGACAATAACTTCCTCCTTTGAGACTACTCCTTTCGTCGCGGGCGGAAACGAATTTCCAGACTGTTGGAAACTGGGCTATTAAACGACTTCCGTAATTGCGAAAACGCGGGGAATTGTCACCTCGCTACTTTGTTACAGAGGTAACCCGACGGACGGCGAGATCGATGTCCGGAATGGCGAGTCTCGCGCGCGCACGGTGACGAGCGGAAAAGTCGCTCCGCGAGGCACTTTTTCTCCATTTTCGGGATGGGGGGAGGGAAAAGATACTATAACTCTTCCGCTTTGCATACATCTGTCCCGTCCCTCGAAATAACATCTCCGTCTGTAAATATTTCGCGCATCGGCGAGAACGCCTCTGCATTCTAATCGCGATTTCCAAAGACACGTCGAGTACCGGTGTAACCGGGCGACGGAGCGACGGAGCGAGACGGTGGATCCGCCTTTATTGAGCTTACGTCGCCGTATATCGAACCGATGGAAAATCACGATCGGTATTGACCCGCGCCCTCTCGTTTCACGCAAATTTATTTAGACTACCCCGAGGGCCGCCGCCACGATGCGCTATCTCGGCCGGCGGGAGTTTAATTTTGAGAAACGCAAACATCCCGTAATTAAGCGATCCCGGGAAACAAGGCCGAGGGGTATGCCTCGCGGAGACCGCGGCGAAAAACCACTCATAATTGCCGGCCGGATCAATATTTGAGCGCCCTTTATAATGCTGAATGGCCGGTAAGGGCCGGGCTCCGTTCGTTTGCCGTACGGGTGACCAAGGGAACGTTATCGCTCCAAGAATTAATAAGACGTCACGTTCGTTTTCATTCGGCGTGCGCGCATGCCACGTGCGTGTGCCATGTCCGCCCAATACGCATCTGTCGGAATTGTCGCGCGAAACAGACGGGGGGGGGGGGGGATGGACCTTGTTTCCTTAAGGGGATCCTAAAGTCGCTGGCGAACTCGATCAGTGTCGATAAGATAGGAGACGGAATTAAAAACGTCAATTATTGACATTTTTATTTTCGGTCCGAGAAATTTATAGTCAATTTGCAACTTTTACGAAAAAGTAGCAATTTTATTAGCTACACATTGTTCAGCACGAGATTTTGAATCGAATTCTAGCATCGTCAACACCGAGGCGGAAACTGCTGATCAAAATCTTGTACACCAATGCTCAGTTTGTATATATTTATTGTAGAATTCTCGTATCAAGCAAATATTAATTGTTGTCAAGTTTACCAAAAATTAGTAAAATGTGTAATTTTTTGTTTTTTATATAAAGTCGACCAGCACAGTCTAAATTTTACTGCGTGCTTCAATTCCGTAAAAGAGTTTTGCATTTCTATAAAGCCAATTAAAAGATCACTTCTAACAAAGAATGTCGATAAAACAGACGTCTTTAGGATCCCCTTAATGCATAACTTGTTCACGCAGCCGATGCTTCCGAACATCGCGTGACCTCGAATTCCGCCTCGAAACGGAGCCTCGCGCGGCCCGAACGTTACTTTACATATTAACTTTCGTAATCGAGCATTGATGGCGACTCGGATAAGTGTGTATCGGCACGGGGAATCCCCGTCGCGTCCGCGAGATGACTCGGCCGAAAGTTTAATGCGATCTTAATAAGCCTGAAGTTTTAATCGGTTGTCGCGGTGGAGAGGGCCCTCCCCTCCCCCTCACCTTCCACGGCCGATAGACGGAGGACCAAACCTTTAATAACGCCTTCGATGGAGTTCTTTAATCCGGTTGATCGTGTCTGGAAATATCGCGAGTTAGAAAGAAGGCGCCGGACCTCGGATATCGCGCCAACTTGGTCGCCCGCTCGCGAAACTTCATAACGCCCCGAGCGAAATCCGCCTCGCGCGCGCGCGCGGGCGCGCGAAAACCAATTAAAAACCGAATTACATCTTAGCCCCCTGGAGATACCATTTAGCTGCCATTTCCGCCCCGAAGCTGCATGTAGCCGGGCTGATGAGAGGCGCGAGGAATTATGCTCGGCGCAGGGAGAGCACGCGGACCTTCGCGCGAGGACGAGTCTGACTCGCCGTCTTCTCGAACCACTGCCTCTCGGCAGCGGCGATCACGTACCTCGTTTCCCTCGGCGGATAATGACGCGAATCGGATACAGGCGCGCAAAAAGTCCGAGCCTTACGAACGAGGGAGGAAACCGCTAATCAAAATCGTGTACACCAATGCCCAGTGGGCATTACTTTATCTTACTATTTTATTTTATCTTATTTATCTTGTTTTAACTTATTTTATCTTTATAATGCCCCAGCAAGGCCAAATGGCCAAAAAATGCCTAGTAAAGCCGCAAATCTGTACACCACAATGCCCTCAGCGGTTTTCCCCTCGCTTACAAACGACCGGACGTCTTTTCTCGCCAAATGTTTGCCGGATCGGTGAAAAATGAGGCAACTTACGGTTATTTACGCGAAGTCGCGTTTGGTTTGTCAAAGTGCTTGAGTTTCGTCAAGGGTCCGTGAACTCCACTGAAATACCGTGTCGTTGAAACTTCGATATCGAGCGTGTTTGCCGCTAAATACCAAGTTGGCCGTATTTATATTCGACATCTCGACGGTTGCGGGAGTAGGTATTCGATCGCGACTACCGCGAGTTTTTCGTCGTAGGCGAGGAGGAAATGTCGCAGGACCGAGAGGGAGACTCCTCAGCGGGGAATTTACGGGGGTTGCGAAACGCACGGGGACCGATCGGGAAAATCGGGGGTCTCGTCGCGGCGCCGCTTTGACGGGCGGCGGCGCGTAACTTTTAGCGAGGCTTGTACCTTAGGTGCGAAACCGCCGTCGTTGTTTACGCATGTTTACGAATGCAAAGTGTTTGCGCGCATTGTGTGCGGATCCCGCGCGCGACGCGTGAGCGCGCGGCCGCGCTCAATGGGACGCCGGTGCGTGCGCGCGTGTGTCGCGAAAGGGGTAGCAAAAGAGAGAGCGAGAGAGAGAGAGAGAGAGAGGAGGGCTGCTGCTGCTGTTGCTGCATGCGCACGAGAGGGGTGTTAGCACACTTGGCGAGCTGCCATTTAAAGCTGGAAACAACCGAGGACGAGGGGTTCGCCGGTCCCTCCCTCGCCGCGCGGCGTTTCGCGGCGGCGCCCTCACAAACGGATGTGGAAAAGACGGCGGTGGCGGTTTCTTTCCCTCTCCCTTTCGCCGGCCGGCTCGCCTCTTTTGTAAATACGCGAAACGGGCGGAGTAGCGAGTGCCGTCTCTCCGGGCGCTCGTTTAAGGTCCACTTTTCAAAAATATTGACACTCTTTTGTGCGACCCCTCCTCTCCCGGAGACGGCAGGTCTCCGCTAATTTAACTGTCTTCCATTCTTTAAACACTGCGAGGAGAGCGGGCCGGCGGTGTGTTTAACCGTCGAGTACGCGCAAACCGCGCGCACCGCGCTCGATATTATGTACCGGCGCACCTACCGCCGAGCTTAAATTAACAAAAAATACTTTTATGCGAGCAATTAATATTTTAATTTTGTAATTAACGTGTAACGACAAAGAGCGACCTGAAAATGTATCAAAAGGGAACGGAATATTTAATGCCCCCGTCCCCTCCCCCCCCCGCCGAATATCCACCCGCCGCGCACTGCATAAAATGTTACATTTTAAGTCTGCAGTAGTCCGATAAACGACATTACCGGTAATGCAATATGTATAAAAACGTCGGATATATAACGAGATGCTGACGCGAACCACCGGGATTTTGTAATATCAACGCTTTTTCGCTCGCCCCCTCCCGTCCCCGCCCTCTAACGTGCGTATATCAGCGAAATCACGCGCTGGCGCGCCGCGCAACCGAGGAGCGACACGGCCAAAATAGTTTTTTCCGTCGCGTATAATCCAGTGCGATTGTCATCGGCCGCGACACATAGCCGGGGACGTTGACACATTTCGCTCTTGTGGGACGCGGCACACGTGACGTTCGCACCCTCCCCGCGGATGAACGCGTCGGTAACACGCGCGCATCCCGGCGCGCTTTATTCCGCCCGACAATGAGGTCCGGTCTTATCGATTCGTTAACGATGTCGCGCTGACGTTGCCGACAAAGGAAACAATACCTGGGCGTCGCGCGGCGCCGCTAAAGTAAGGCTGACGCGCGTTAGCGTCGCGCTTTCGCGCGCCTCATTTTGGAATTTTGATGAAATTCTTCACGCGGCCAACCTTGGCGCCTGCGATTACGTTTCATCTTAGCGGTCCGCGCACGCGCTTGGGATAATCGCCGGGAGTTTAATGAGAAGCACGACGCTCGTTTATTTTCCTCTCACTAGGTTTTTCGATTAAACAGCAGCGATGGGAAGTCAGTATACGCGAGACGAAATGAGCGACGGCGAAACGAACGTTTTTCGCCCGGTGGCAAATGCCTCACGTCATCGGAGCAATCTCGGCTAAACGTTAAAATTGGGGGTGAAAATATCGAGGTTTATATATATAGAATTTTTCGACATTGCTCGAAAAGCTAAAGGGTTAAAGTCACGCGCCCATCTTTTTTACAGCACGGAGAATTTTCTCTTAAACTTTATCCTGAAAATCGTGTGATCGTGGGACAACATGGCATTTCCAAGAATTTTATGAGAGATTTTTGAAATGTTACCATACATTTTACTAGTAATTCTTTCATAAAGTTCTTGAAAATGCCGCGTTGTCCCACAGTTACATGATTTTCGGGGTAAATGAGAGAAGGTTCTCTCCGTGTCCCACGAGCGGAAATTTGCTGTATCTGTATACAGTTATAAAAATGAATTGTACTATTAAAATTGTAATAATACAACGACGAAATATGTGTCGGATAAAGTCCTCAATTTATAAAAAACAAAATATCGCTCGTGCCGTAGTGCAAACTTGAGATTGCAGAAGACACGCGGCGGTGAAAAGTTGGATGATTTCACTAAAATCTCTCCGCGCGCCGCCGCCGTAATCTTGCCAGCTCTCGTTTCTTTCTCAGCCGCTCATTTTCTTCACGTCGCCGACAGCTGCTAATGCAATATGTTTGTGCTCTCGCGAAAACACATGCGTCCTTGTGTACGGTGTATGACTGTATGTACGTTGAAACAATTTCTGTGGCCACCGATGCAACGAATCCCGTCTTTCGCGCATCTGAAAGCGGTAGGTGCGACAGCTTCTCTTTCCCTCTCTCTCTCTCCCTCTTCCCCTCTTCGCGTTGTTATTTACGCCAACGCCCGAGAACGTTGCCCGAGACAGGTTGAAACACAAAAGGCTGTCAGGTTAATAGCGAGCGTGGGCCACGCCAAATCTCTGTGTGGCGATGCATTTCGAGCGATCGATGTGAATTACTTTGTAAACGCCTGCTACGTCGAACTGCGCGCTCCAGCGTGCGGCTAAATTGTTTTATTGTTTGCAAATTTGGCCAATAACTACAGCGTTATTAATTGATAATGATCGTGATTTGGAAATGTTGACAACGGAACGTAAAATAATGTGCGAGTGAAACTGAGATTTTATCGGGGGGGGGGGGGAGCATTCTTGACATTATCTCATTTCGCATTGCCTCTTCTAAGGCCCGGTTTCACCAAACGTCGCTTTAATCTTGGCTTAGTTCATGTTTGTCTCATTCTAAAATAGCAGTTGGAAAGAAACCGGGCCTAAATCTTTCGTGTAGCGAAGAAATCGCGATGTATAGAGTTTTTGTTACAATTTCCAAGCGCCACCCGGTATACGCTTACGTGGCACGGAATTTACCCTAATGCTAGTCACCCCAACGCGGATAGCGCGGGCAAGCAACCACGTTTGAAGCCCATTTACTACATTGATTTTCCTTTTCGGCCCTTCGGCCTCGTGCCTGAAGCCTAATCTACAATGTGCTCTTTGCGTCTAGAAACATCCTACTTTGTAGCCAATAAATACGTTTAAAAAATTTGTGTGATATACGAATTATGTGGCTTTTATGTGCAGACCGACTAGTTTAGACACTAATCGGATTAAATCAGAGAATAGCACGGTATCATTAAAATGAAGTTTAGAAGTCTAACAAAAATCTATCTCTTCGAATAAGTCATAGGTTTATAGTTAGATCAGTCCGTATCGGAAGTCAGCGCACAAAGAATTGTCGTAGACGTATGTCGCATCCATTGCATCGCGAGGCGACATACGACAACTCTTTGTGCGTTGACTTCCGACACGGACTTACGTCTTACGATCACAAACAGTTACAACAATCTTTCTGCTCAGGTCCTAATTCGACGTTCATTGGTCGAATCTGTAACTTACGACGCTTGCGACGCTACTCTGGGGAAAAAAAGACAGTTAAGCAACCCATTTTGGGGCCCACAATTAGTAATCGAATTACTTGGATTGTTCGCAACTCTACTTTGAAAAAAATGTTGATCATTTTTTGTAGTTGAGCGATTTAATATTATATTTTGATTAGTGCCTCTCAAATGAAAATTATCTTTGCGTTACTGAATATCCACAGAACTAATCGAGAGAATTGATTAGTATCACTTAAAAATCTTGCATGTACAATAGATAGAATAGCTAATTGCGATTTTTAGTTACGCGGAGTAAAATTCGTAAAATTAGAGTTACGAACAATTTAAATAATTCTATTACTAATTGTGAGCCCCAAAATGGGTTGCTTAACTGTCTTTTTTTTCCCCAGAGTATGATACCATAGTAGTAGACAGTTTTGACGAATTGTCGGTATCGTCATAGTACAACTAGTAGGTCCACTCTCTGTCGGCCCCTTTGATCTTTGCGGTCCCGATCACGTGGTTTTCCGCCATGCACTCGGGCAGGATCCAGCGAAAGCGAAAGCCACGCATAAGTACAACTTTTCTCTCATTGGTCCAGAGAATAATGTCGGATGCAAAGAAGGGATCGTCGCAAAACGAAACAAATGACGGAGCGAACCTACTAGTTGTACTATGACGATACCGACAATTCGTCAAAACTGTCCGCGGTAGAAACATCGGACGCAAGCACTAATCAATCCGAGGCTCTAAAGGTTTCGTTATTGTCGCGAAATCGATACCGCCGGGCGGAGAAAGAACTCGGGCGACGAGAGGCACTTCTCGCGTAGAAGGAACGAGATTGTCGGCGAGTTGCGTTGCGCGCCTTGAAATCACTGGACCCGGCGGATTGGACTTGAACGCGGGCGCTTCGCCCGAAGGCCGGATCGTGTCCGCCCAGCTCTCTCAATATTCCCCGGCGACGGCGTATATATACCGTCCAAAAACGTGATCAATTCGAGGGGCGGCGCGTATTGGAGGGACTCAAATATAGAGACTGCACGAAGTCGTCATAAAATTCTCCGCCGCGCTGCGAGCGGCGGGCACCGCGGCGTAAATCGTGCACGGAAACCCGAGTGTGAACCCGTAAGAGAGGCGCGTTCGCGGGATCCCGGGAATACATGGTGAGAGCGAGGAGACGCCGGAGGGCGACGCGGAGAATTTTCACGGGGAGAGGGTCTCGTTAAAATTCGCGAGCGACGTCTCGCGGTCGGGGGTCGGCAGAGAACGGCAGAGGGAGGGGGGGGGGGCGTAAAAGAAAATAAAGGAGCGTTTAATATTAATGTCGCGATTCGTGAACGCGTCACGTAGTGGACCGTCTCCGTTCGCCGGTGGCGCCTATCCCTCCCCCTTGCGGCCGATGCCACGGGATCCCCTGTCGTTCCATAATGCGAAATAACCGTGATCGCTGCCGCGCTCTACGCCGCGACAATTTCAATAAACGATAAATCTCTCGGCGCATACGCCGTCATCCGACACGGATAGAAACCGCCGCTGTACGCGTTGTCGCGTGACGCCGCTCGACACACATTTCGGTTACGTGTCACGCGAGAATCGCCTGTGCTCGACGGAAAAATGAAAATGGGGCCTGTCACTCCTCGCGGCGAGCGGATCGTACAAAAGCATATTTGTTAATTAACTTACGCGAGATGATTATTAAAATAATACGGTGAATTCTAACACCTACATGTGGCGCTACCTCACTCCCCGCCCTCTTTAAAATTTAGAGAGGAATTATAGCTCTATGAATTTACATACTACCGGCTCTCTAATAATTTATTCATCAATTTCCATTTATTTATTTTCACCTCGTTCGATTCTATTGAGTTCATTAATTTACGAGGCGCGAAGTTGCGAAATTATTATGCCGATATAATTATCCGAGTCGTCGAATTTCCATTCCTGTGAATAAGAATTGCGGCATGCATTTCCACGAAATGCCGCATCGATATTCTTAATAATTAATTCTTCGTAGTCTTCATTTTATATAAGTAGACATTATTAACGACGGGATCGTCGCTCGTTCCGCATATTACGAGGGGAAAAACCGCTAAGGGCATTGTGGTGTACAGCTTTGCGACATTACTGGGCATTAGTTTGGGCATTAGGCCTTGCTGGGGCATTATGAAGATATAATAAGATAAAATAAGATAAAGTAATACCTACTGGGCATCAGTGGGCATTGGTGTACAAGATTTTGGTCAGCGGTTTCCCCCTCGGTATATTCCGAGGGGGAGACCGCTGAGGGCATTGTGGTGTACAGATTTGCGGCATTACTAGGCATTACTAGGCATTTTTTGGGCATTCGTTTGGGCATTAGGCCTTGCTGGGGCATTATAAAGATAAAACAAGATAATAAGATAAAGTAATGCCCACTGGGTGTACAAGATTTTGGTCGACGGTTTCCCCCTCGGTATATTCGGTACACGAGAGCGACGAGAGGTCTTCTCGAATCAATGACGAACTCACGTGTCCGCGCCACGTACATGGATATCGTCGCCGGGAGTTTGTACTGTCGCGCAAACCATTCACGCCCTGTACAAGCTACATTTTAATGCGTATCCATTAAATATATACTGCATTCAATATTTGAGCTCAAACTCGGGGTACGAGAAACTCCAAGTCAAAATAGAATTTGATGATACAGGATGTAATCATAGTCGGCAAATATTGAAGTTTCGCTGGAAGTCGCGAAGCGTATCGCGCCGTAATCTTGTCACCGCGCCGGTAATGATTGTCGGCGGCGAAGAAATGTTCTCCCATTTTCGCGCGCGCTTCAACGCCAATTCCGATTTCGGCCCGCGATTACTATGATAGTATGATTACCCGGATTTTCGAATATTGATCCTCTCCGTCGCAACGCCTCCCCGAGGCATTTCGCTCGCGCTTTAGCCCGAAATAATATCGCCCCACCCTCCGACAGACAAATCAAATTTGTCGACGTGCTACGTTTCGACTTGCCCCCCTCGCGGAACAGGCGGTGAATACGATTTCTCCCTCTCGCCCGCCTTTGTTACATTGTTCGGGTATGTAGTGTACGTAGTGACAAGAGGGTGACGGGAGATGGAAAGCGGAGAACGGTGGAGGAGCCGGAAAAAAGCGTTTTCCTATGAATAGACGGCACGAGTGTCGTCCGTGTCGAAAGGAACGTTCCGATTCAACGTCCGTTAATCGCATTAGAGGTTTCGACTTTGACCTCCGTTCATCCGCCAATCGTCGCCGCATCTCTCTTCCTCTCTCCCTCTTTCTCTCTTTCTCTCTCTCTTTTTTTTTGTATTTCTGCGGTCTCTTCCTTTTTTTTCCCCTCTTTGCGCCAACCGCGGTCGCCGCAAAACCGCGGCCGATCGTCGGCGGTCTCGCTACCGGCCACGCGGGAATGTTAATACTTGTTTAGCCACGGCCGATTTATCGGGGAGAATTAAAAACACAATTTCCGGACGCGCGAGCCGGGGAACGCGTGGCCCTAATGGAATCACGGCACAATCATGGCTCGTGATTTTCACGGCGCGTTCCCCGTTCCGCCGGTTGGCCTGGCGTTAAAAACGAGAAAAACCCTGTCCCCGGCTCGGCGAGATCGGGGCTTTAACGTTCCCGCCGGCTCGAAGATAAGGTTGCGAGAGAAACAGCCGGGGTATCAGTTTCAGCGGCGGGCCGCGCGCGTCTTGTCGCGTATCAATTTCATTTTCGGATCGGCGACACCGGCCCGCGTATACACGCGGGCCGCGTCGCCGGTATTTGCGTAGCGGTTATTTTATCGGAGCCCGGGCCTCTATTTTCGAAGCACACTGATAAATTCGCCCTACGGTTTATTCTTCGCTTTTTCGAGCAAACATTGGTATTCCATCGACGTCGGCGTGCGCCGCGCGGCGCCGTATTCGCGTTGCGCGATTAAAGATCGCTGTTGACTCGAATCGAAGAACGCAAATCGAGTGGCCGGAAGCACGCGGAATTTATTTTCGCATGCAAATAGAGAAGAAACATGAAGTCCCGCGAGACGGGGAAATTAATCGTTTCTGGTTGCGATGCGTCGAGATGAGGTTTCTCTGATTATATGAAAACGGGGCTGTATTTTTACCAGAGTAACCACCGAGTGCAATCTTCACCGAAATTCTAATTACTTATATGCGCGATCGAGGGGGAAACCGCTGAGGGCATTCTGGTGTACAGATGTGCGGCATTACTGGGCATTACTAGGCATTACCCGGCATTTTTTACGTATTAGGCCTTGCTGGGGCAGTATAAAGATAAAACAAGATAAATAAAATAAAATAAGATAATAAGATAAAGTAATGCCCCACTGGGCATTAGTGGGCATTGGTGTACAAGATTTTGGTTAGCGGTTTCCCCCTCGTGCGCGATAGATGAAAACGCTAGATTTCATCGATCCTCGAGGATTGACGTAGCATTGTAAACTGTCCTTTGTCGAAAAGGTAACCCGAGTCAAAGATTTTGGCCTGAGTTTAACCTCGTGTAATTTTCGAATTGGGAGCAACGAGGTCGAACTAAGGTCTTTGTGTCGGAGAAAATATATTGAATTTGTGACCCCGGATAGGCCTGAAAAGAGTCGCTTTTTCCCTCTTAGCAGTAAAGAGGCCTGTGCGAGTGCAATGAACAGAGGGCTCGGTAGATCCTCTTCGGCCTAGGAGGTTTTAAAAAGAGTGAAATATTTTACTACATTCTTTCTTAGGGTTAGAATAAGATTAAACACAATTTTTACTCATCTATGTCTCAAATTGGAGTTTCAAACTGACTCCAAGGTGAAGACAGAATAGAATAATTGAAGCTCATTTCGAGACCAAATATTCGACTTAGGAAACGAGAGATGAGACTTGAGAAGGAGGGGGTCAAAATTTTAGCAGACGCGTGCGAGCGCGAGGGTGAATCTCCAAGCTTCGGGGGTGGCGACGATCTCAGCCTCGACCTTTCGCGTGTATTACGCCCGGTCTACAATGAGTTGTTAGTCAGAAGTCGGAACTATATGTCGGTCTTTTTTCTTCCACCCAGAAAGGAAAAGGATCAACATATAGTTGCGACTTCTGACTAACGACTAACGACTCATTGTAGAACGGGCCTTACAGTTTTATCATTATTGCGGGCCTCGCGGGGGAGGGAGGGAAGGGTTTACAGGATCTGTGCTTACGTATATGGAATGCATGTAAGAGCACGAGAGCTCGAAGGACGAGTGCACGCGGGCGCTAATTCGGCGCGATCGGCTATTTTTTCGGAACGTGCGTATTTTCCGTACGCAGACATCGCCGAATCTATTCGCGGCGATAAATCCGCGCCGGCCGACTCGGCCCCGGCTCGCCGACGGTCTCGTCGACGGGGCCACCGTAAACACAACGCGAAGGTAAAAGTTAAAATCGCTCCGAGGCTCCGCCGCCGCGCCGGTCGATACTCGCGCGCGTGTACGCGCGCATCGCAGCGAATGTACAATGTACGCGTGTGCTTTCTCGTGGAACAGCAAACACACATACATATACATGCGGGGTCTTGGCGGAGGAAACGAAAATTCGATGGTTCGATGGGCGGTACCGCCGCTGCCGCAAATGTACTCGTAGGCAGATTAACGCGCATTTACGAAACGCACCGTGCGCGCGTACGCGTGTACATGCGCGTGTACACGTGTGCGCGACTTTGGCGACCACCGGCAGCAGCCGGCGTTACCTGTGTGTTACCGTATCAACCCCTTACCCGCGTTCGGTTGCGCGCTCTCTCTCTCTCGCCGTCTCTCTCGCCGCCGCCACCACCCTCGCGCTGCCTCTTCCGCGCGCGGTAATCCAATCATCCGCGTCCTACGATTTGTACGTAGTAATTCCGTCTGTTTGATCATCCGGACGGCTCGGCTTTTCCCTACGCGCGCGTGCTGCAGTTTGTTTCAACACGGCGCGCGCGCGCGCGCGGCTAACTGTGAGCGATACTACGCGAGATTTGTATCGGTAATCGCTGATTGGCGATTGGCGAGACCGTTGACGGAGCGATTCGGCGAGAAGTGATGAAAAATTGCGACGTACGAGAACGGCCGGGATAATTGTCCCGAATGCGACGATAAAACCAGTCGCGGGGCCAAATCGTTTCGTTGAGATCGTTAGACGGTTCTTCCATCCGCGATTTAACGTTGGCGGATAATGCGATGGATGGATGACGCTTAATTAGCGAGGGAAGAAATTGCAAAAGACGATTTTAGTTTTGACAAAATTGGCAATTCCTTGACGCGCGATGTAATTAATGCACAGAGAAAACGATTTCTTTGGATCTAATAAATTTTGTCGTGGCCAAACAAATTTGATATTTGGAATGGGTTCAAACAAATTATTCGTTTGAATTTGAAATAGTATATGTCTTTGTCTGAAATAAAATATTTGTTTGAAACAACAGGCATATTCCCTTTGATCTAAACGATAGTATTGTTTTAACCAAACAACACTATCGTTTGAAAGAAAATACGTGAAAAAAATGTACATACATACATCGTTTTCCCTCTACATTATAAGTTTTTCTTCATTAGAAGAAGAAAGATGAACACTGAATTAGTACACTATGTTGAGCTATAAAGAATAGACCATTAGATGGATTAGATTGCGTCTGCTGATGCGGTCGCTTATATGTCTGGCCGCCGTGATTTTACTTACGAGTTCGGCGGCCATCTAGCGGCAGCACCGAACTTTATAGGCGCCTGGTCAAATATAATTATTTAATTGAAAGATATTACTTGAAATAATAGTGTCTTTTCCATCAAATAATAGAGATTGTTTGAATAAAACAACATTTTTTTCAAACAAATGTTTCGTACAAGCATATGATGTTTCAATGAAACAACTTTCAATCAAATAAATAGGAATACTAAATCCAAAGAAACCTTTTTCTCTGTATATGATTGCGCAGAACTGTATATTTCTCTTTGTTAGGATGACTTTTATGCGTAATCCAATATTCGTTACACGAAATACCTCCCTGTACTGTAGTAAGCTGAATTGTCAAGTCCGCGCGATTCTGAAAGATAAAAAATTGTGGGGATTTTCAGACTACGCACGCGCTCATGCGTGGCGGCATAATTTCCAATTGCGGAATGAATAAGTAGTAAACGCTCGCGCGGGAGAGACGTACGAGTCCCCGTTCGCTCATTCGGCGCGGCGTGTGGTCGACGACACGGCGCAGCCACACGCTATTCCACGCGTCATCTGACGTGATCGTTAATCCTGGATGTCGAGCAAGACGATAATCCCGGGGGCAGCGGGTTATAAGCCACTACAACGGCCGTTTCCGTCGGGCCTACGAGGTCCTTCATCTATCGCTCTCCGCCTGTCGATAATACGCGTCGCGGGCGGACAAACGGAAAGAGAGGAAAAAGGAAAGCTGGAAAATAAAAAGACAGGACGTTTCCCCGCGCGCCCCGTCGTCGCTCCGCCCGTGAGCGTAATGATGCACGTAATGTACCCAGCCGTGGCTGAATCGTTTAACGCGCGGATAAGCAGCGGTATTTCCATTACGTGAGAAACATAGGCTGACTCGTCGTTACGAGTTTCATAGTGCATTACAGCCGAGGGTCGGCAGCGAGCGAGAGGGGCAGAGACAGAGAGAGAGAGAGAGAGAGAGAGAGAGAGAGAGATCGGGTGCGCATCGGCCACAATGGGGGGATACGGTAGGGTGCGTCGATACTTGGACGTGCGCGAGAGGGGCTGTATAAAACCGAGGGAGACGACGGTATAAACCGGTCGGCGGCGGCGGGACGCGGGAAAAAGAGAGGGCGCTCCGTAAAATTCCTCGTTACGATTACGACGTGGTCGTTGCCGCATACGCCATCCGCCGACGGTCACGTCCCGCGACGCGAAGGATACGAGATGGATTATTAAATTTCTAGTGCCGCGTTATGAATTTTCAACCCCTCCCCCCCCCTTTTCCGAGAGGTTCGAGCCTCGTGCGAAAATCTTGGGGATGAGGATACCCTTTTCCGCCCCCCCTCCACCCACCCCCCGCGACTACACCGCTGTTTACGGATCGCGTAAAAATGCGAGACGTGTGTGGGATCGGTAGGACAATATCCGAAGTTACCTATTGTAATCGCGTTACGCAATTTTGACAGAGCGCCGTTACGAGATAGCAGCGTGTCTGACCGATTGCTTCCTGACGAGAGGTATTGTTCGGTTAAACAGCTGATGATTGGATTGCCAATGCCCGTTTCTATCAATGCAGATTGCACAGAGAAAAAGGCTTCTTTGGGGGCCACTTTAACCAACTGCGATTAACTTTAACCGACGATTAATTCAATCAGCAGCGTCGCCAACATGAAGACTTGTGTTTAACAATTTTATCTATGTTAAAGCTGTTGTATATTTTCAAGAAGTATTTTAATTTAATACGTGAAATCACAATTATACCTTGCATCAAAAAGACTAAGAACGACACAAACAACAAGTCTTCATGTTGGCGACACTGCTGATTGAGTCAATCGTCGATTTAAGTTAATCGGAGTTGGTTAAAGTGACCCTGGATTTGGTATTCCTCTTTACTTGATTGAAATTTGTTTCACTGAAACAACATACGCTTCTACGAAACAGTGTTTGTTTGAATAAAATCTTTGTTGTTTCATTCAAACAATCTCTATTATTTGATAGAAAAAACACTATTATTTCACGTAATATCTTTCAAATAAATAATTATATTATTTAGCCAGGCGCTTAGTAAGTTCAGTGCTGCCGCTAGATGGCCGCCAAACTCGTAAGTAAAAACTTTTTGGGTACAACAAAATTTATTAAATCCAAAGAAAATATTTTTTTCGTGTAATTTTAATCTTTGTTTAAATTACTTTTTATCTTTTTCTAATTTGTAAAACTAGAAAAAGGTACAAAGCAAGTTGAGCCGAGATTAAGGATAAACTGCGTTGGTAGAAACGGACGTTAGTGAGAAACCAATATGATTTTTTTGGTCTGACATCGCATGTCCCATGAAAAAATATTGCGCTCTTAAAAACACCGATATGATAACTTGTCTAATTATAACCATTTCCTACTGAAAACTACGTAACACTTTGTATACATGTCGTCGCTTTTTGCGCGTACTTTCGATTCGTCCGCGAAAGATCCGGGTCGGTGTTAACGTAAGAATGATTGCAAATTGAAAGACAATAAAACACTCGGCCAACAGAGCCGCGGTATTGTTGCGTCGCGCCGTGGTAAAAACTACGGGAGCGAAGCTCGTGCAAACGAGAAATCACGCGTCGAACGAGATCGGATAAAAGGAGCGAAAAATATAAGAAGATAGAATCGCGCGATAGAATTGTCTTGTCCTCCGCGTGGATAACAAACCGTCGCGCCCGCCGACGACAGCGTGGAAGTAACTATGACAGGCGGCATTATCGACATTGTGATAAAAGCAAACGGCGCGCTGGTACGCATTATTCGCCGCGGAGACCTGCTTTACAAAACTCGCCTTGTAACTGATTATACGGTTACAAGCACGGCCGTACTTGATGCCACGTCGATGATCACGACGAGGGTTGGTAATGGAT
Organism: Vollenhovia emeryi; assembly: GCF_000949405.1. Taxonomy (NCBI): domain Eukaryota; kingdom Metazoa; phylum Arthropoda; class Insecta; order Hymenoptera; family Formicidae; genus Vollenhovia; species Vollenhovia emeryi. Next base: position 1,489,014 of record NW_011967212.1, on the reverse strand, counting down.
TATTAAATCTCTCGCGTTGCTTTACGACACAGTTCCGCGATGCCCCACGGCCTGTAAAGCTACGAAAACGTCGTTTTCCTCTTAACGGCTTTCTAGAGTCTCGGCCGGTGTATAGTGCGGCTGGTTATTATTAATAATACTGTTACCAGTTCCGAGGGACTTAACATTAACACTGTCCTTACTGTTCTCTCGTCACGATTACGCCGCCAGTATTTTCGCCGTCTCGCACTCGATTTACGCCGATGGAATTATAATTGTTACGGCTTGACAAATCCCCGTCCGTCGTAAATTTTTACGTCAGCGAATTATTACGCCCCGATCGTCGAACGTTCTTTACGTAAGTCATTCGTGAAATCATGAAGCTCTGTGGGAATTTCGCAAACGTTGCGTCGGGCTCAAATTTGACGTCGAATAACTTTTACGATCAATATGCAACATCGTAAACTCGATGGAAATCTCATAAACATTCAGTGGTAACTTACGCCGTATTATTTCACGGCGTGGTGCAGGTACAATATTATTCGCTATAGTATTACCGCGAATTCGTGTTACCGTCGCGACGGTTTTGTAATCGACGACGAAGAAGCGCGGAATCGTCGACTGGTACGTCGAGAAATTTACAATAAATCGATTGACCTAAATTTTAACAACAAGTAAACAAAGGAGGCCCATTTTTACGAGCATAAAAATTGACGATGTAATATATATTTTAAAAAAATCAAAAGTTACAATTGAATTATAAGATAGCGAACGTGTTTTAGTATACAGTGCTTTCATCGGCGCAAAATTAAAATTAAATAGTTAAATCGCCTAGTACATAATTATCAATAAGTAATACAATGTAGATCAGTTGAAACAGACAGGATTAGTGAAAAGTTAAAAACGTTGCCGAGACAAGTGGGCGCGACGGTTGTGGTCAATGCTATGTAGAGACAACCCCAAGTTCTATACCAGGCTGGATGGCCTATATAGAACCTCTTAGAGTTGATTCAATTCGAGTCCGATTTATCTAAAGAATCTTTTTCGTTGTGATAATTCGTTAATCGTTATTCAATGTGGTATATTGCTTGAACTAATTTTTTTACTAACAATTACAAGACACATAATCGAATCGTAATCGATCGAGTACGAAGGTTTCGGACCAGAAGGGAGAAGTCGAGAGAAGTAGAGAGAGAGAGAGAGAGAGAGAGAGAGAGAGAGGGGGGAGCGGGGGTGCTGCTTTAGAGCGGTCTGTTAAGCTGCCCACCATGGGTTATTCGATAACGCACAGCGACGAGCTGCCGCTCGTCGAAGGGACGAAGCGTCGAATCGGGATGGGTAATGCACGAATGCGAAGGTTTATGGGCAATATGGTATATTTACGGTTGACGGGCAAAAGCCGTCGTGTGGAGGCTAACAGAAGGGGACCGAGGTATCCTCTCTCGCGCTTTTCCTCCTCCCGTCATCTCTGCGAGCCACGTCGAGTGAAAAGCTCGCGGATATTGACGAAGAAGGCTCCCACCACGTGCAATATCCCCCCCGGTGGATATTGACGCGGTGTCAGGCGAGAGGGAACCGAGGGAGCTGCGAGGGTCGGCCGCGAGGATCTTGTGACGACCGCGCGCGCCCGCTTCCCGCGGCCTTTCGTGAACCAGGACGGTAATCGCATTAATATAAAGACGGTAAATCTTGATGCGCACAATGGCGCCTGGATGCCAACAAAGACACGTTGCTTCCCGCGGCTGTTGTTGCTTACAAGCTCACAATGGGGCGCGTCGTGTCACGGCGATCAACGAGGTCGGCTCGCTCGGCTATAATTCGCGTGAACCGGCTTACGGAGATCCCTTCGATCCTCGCGCGAGCACATTCTACCTCGGGGACATGTATTTCTCTAATTAAAGAAATATAATTTGTGTAAAAAGATCCGTCGATTTTTTTAATAACACATGTTGCACCGAAGAATTTATTCTTACTTCAATGTAAAATTAACATAAAACGTACATGTTATTATTTTCGTAACACTTTTATGTGTTATATTTACGTCAACATAATAACCTGACACTTTATGTATGTTATTTAAAAATTTAATATTATATTGAGTTCTTTTAACACAACTATTTCACAAAATCGACCGAAACATGTAATATCGACATTTCTTAAAACTCATTTCGACTATTCTGATTTGTGACTATTCGTACAGTTTACTTATCCTGTTAGTTTTTATCACATCACACACAAAGTTGAAAGAACACAAACATAAGTGTGAAGTCTACATTAACATTTATAATTTGTCAAAAAGTTATAGTACACGCGAAAAATGTTATTTTAACTTCAAATGTAGAGTGGATCTTTTTGGACATGTAAAAAATGTTAACATTTTATTCTTTACCGTGTATTGTCCTGCTTTTCAATAATGACAAAACCAGATTAGCCCCATCGGTGCAGGGGCGCGGATAAAGTACACGTCCGAGACGTCAGGGATGTCCTATAACTTTGCATATATATCTTTCGACAAATCCATTTGATTCCGGATCTCGTTGGATTTGACAGAGCAGGCTTGCAGCCAGAGGGAGCGGTTCGGTGGACGTGATACGGAACCTTATCGCGCGCGTCTCGCACGCTTCGCGTGACCGGGAGGGTGCGAGATCTAGTTTGACGATCCCTCAATGAAAGGTCCGTGATATAACGTGCAATTTAAATAAATCTGTCACGCGAGTCGTTATTTATATCGCCCTTCTCGCCATTCACCCTCGGAATGTGTTCGCGTGCGGGATTTTGGCGCACTGCTGAGGTCAGAGCCGAATGTCGAAATTGCCGGTACATTAAATACATCATGCAGTCGGTGGGTAGATTTACTTCTTCTCGGGCGACGGGAATTGATCGCGATGCTGTCTATCGAGCGTGCGTCCAGTAAATCAAAATGATCTTTCGAAAACAGTCGCGGTTGTAGGTGCGTTTTTTCCCCAAGCTTTCTCGTATTTCTACGGTGAGGCCATGCGAGAAAGTTGACTGGAAATATTTCGAAACGATTTTTTCTGTTGTTTTCTATTTTATAATACCGGAATATTTTAGTAAGACCTGTTGGAGAATCTACGCGAGTCACAAAAATACGTATATATTTCGGAGGCAATTTTTTCGGAAAAATTATAAATCAAGTTTTTTAAGATTATTTCTTGATAACTTTGTGTACAAAGGGGTTTTCGGGGTCACTCATTACGAATCTGATGTCAGATTTTCAAAATTTAAAATGGCGGGTGCAAAGTACGCGAATTTTTTAAGTTTCCAAGTTTTTCATCATTTTTGTTTGATTACGGTATTTAAGGAGTTTTTAGGTCGCTGATTACGAATTCGATGTTTTCAGTAAAAACTCGGTATCTACGGGCCAGGTGTACAATTAGAAAATGACACTTTATAGATAAGAATCTGAAATCGGCAAATTTTGCGCTATTTTTCATATTCTATAAGGATTTTCAACTGAAATTTAGATCCCATGGGTCCTAATAATATCTAAATAATATTTCTTACCATAGTTGAATTACAGTTGAATGATGTTATTCTTTTAAGTCTTAAATTCCGCCATCTCGAATCCGCCATTTTGAATTATGAAAATCTGATAACGGATTCGTAATCAGCGGCTCCAAAAACCCTTGTATACAAAGTTTCACAAAAAATGGTTCAATAAAACAATGTATGCTTCAAAGGGTCAATATAATCCTTACAGATAATCCTTTTAGCCACTTTGATGATGATTTATTAATTTTTAAAAGTTTACCCTGGAACAATAAGTAAGTTTTGAAATTCCCCGCTGTCTCCGCAGATTGAGCATTTACAAAAGTTTAATATAAATTGAGTGCTAAGTATATATTTATTAGAGCAGGGTGAGCGAGCGGCTTTTTAAAAGGAGCGCGCGAGGGGGCTGTGAGTTTTCGCGGCGAGACGTATTCGTTAGTCGCCCCGGTGCCTTTACGCTGTCCCAAGTTACCGAACGTTGAAAGAGGAAGACCGATCGTCGTCGATGTTTCAAGCGCGGGGCGCGGCACTAAATCATAACGATGCCGCGAAATCACCGAAAATCCAGACGAAGCGGCAGGGGTTTGGATGCAGACACGCGAGTCCGGACGGTAAATCACGGGCAGCCTCCTCGTCGAGTGGCTGTCGGAGAGTCCCGGTGCCAGCTCGTCGTACGGAGCATTTATTAATCGCTCAGCTCCTAAATCCCGTGGCGCAGCTGGGCTCGAAATGTTTGTACGTATTGCAAAGTAAAGCGCGAGAGGGGACGCCGAGTCCTCCGGGAGAGGATTAGGTCGGACATATTGAGAGCTTCCACCCCAGGAGCGCCCTCCTTCGCTGTGGGTAGAGCGGCGCCAGAAGGTGGCGGCGACGCTTACGCCAAGGAGACGGTGGCTTTAACCGCTATAAATATGGCCGGTCATCTCGACGTAACACGCGACTCTAGCGCGATTCCGAGTGTCCTTTTTATACGTATCTTAATACCTGTTTCGCAGGCACTCGGGCGTGCCTGCGCGGAAACGTTTGTATTCTACAATTTGCATCGTAACAAGTAGAATCGTTAATGGAATTACCGCTTGATAACTGCACGGTCCCGCAGGATAATGAGGACGGACAAGTTTATAGCCTCGCGATAATGAGGGTGTACCCGTAAAGCGCAGGATATTTTTCCTATAATCCCCGCGACAGCAATACGCCTGCAATAATGGAGAGGCGCACGCTCCATGTGCGTGTCGAAGATAAAGGACGCAAATTGTCCGCGCGTATTAAGGCACGATACATGCCGAGCGCGGACGCGCCGCACCGGTGCAGGTGACAGCCGAACGATTAATCGTCGATAACCATCGCTCGTTTAATGCCCCATCATAAAATGCTAGGCCGAGGAAATTATTGATTCGTCATATTTCCCGTCAGCAATATCGTTAACACGCGGCCGTCGCAATCTCTTTACGTCGCGCAGTCAAAAACGGAGGCCTCCCCCGTCGAAAATGATCGGAAATGATTTCGCGCCGGGCGAGCGCGCGCGAGCTGCGCCCGCCCTCGCGGTGGCGGGCCATAATCGGCGAACTGGAGCGACGATTTAAAGGGCGCTAACTGTCGCCACGCGGCGATAAACTGCGCCGACACAAACGCACTGAGAAAACAAGCGATTACACGGCCATTCGTATTTAATCCCTAAACACTCGTTTGTAGTCAATGAAACGCATACACTAAAACGGATCGACTGCAAGAACGTATTGACATAGAGCACCCGGGCAACTTGCTAATTGCAGAAATATCATTTGTCCCCAGTCCTGTCCTCTCGATTAAAACTCCCTCTCATTTAATTCGCGCGAGATTATTAATCGAATATGTTTGCGGCGACACGTCGGGAGCTTAAAGTTTGCATAAAGCGTATGTATTAGCACCGGGATGTTAAAACCGAGTAAATTAGCATCCCTCAAGGTGAGATCTCGAAGCGAACGATATAATGTTTCTCGTAATTGCATTGTTCGCGCGGTAACTCGCGAACTCATGATCTATTGTACTTCTCCCGTGTCCGGGGGGGATGGTTAAATGTTACATAATGCCGCCCGATAGTTAGCGCGGCCGGGGCCGTGAGTACCGAATACCGCGTTTTGCGAGCCCTAGCGACAAAAGAGGATCGGGAATACCGGCGCGCAATGTTATTACGACTTAATGCGCGGAATTGTTTCCTCCGGTTTGAATAATCGTATCGCGCTCACGGCGCACGGTTGCGCAATCGTGACGCACACTGGAGGGTACACGTGGCTCCGGCTGCTACCACAGTCGAGGGGGGGGGGCAGGGGGGAGCCTTCCGTTTTACCTCAACCCGAGCGTACCTTCCCTACGTCTCGCGGTACGTAGAAGGGCTCCGCTCGGAATATATACTTTGTTCCATTATTCATAAACATTTTATAATCTTCTTAGCGCTGGTGAATTATTGCCGTTCGCGCAATTGAAATAATGCGGACTCCGCGTTAAGGGGTGGCCCAGTTGGGATCGCGTACGCGTAGCCAGGGGGGGGGGGACAGGGGGAGGGGAAGTAACTCCGACAGGGGAGCGGGAGCGAGCCGGGGAAGAGGTGACGCGGCTCTGTTCTGGCGGAGGGTGACGGAGAGGGTTGCGCGGCAACGAGAATAGAACGAGTTCGTTCGTTGAAGTGGCGTTGAAATGTTTCGAAGCGAGGGAAAAATAATTGGACGAAGAGCTCCATCGTCGCTCCCCACCTCCCCCTGGGAGTCGACGAAGGCAGGCCAGGGGTTCGAGAGAAGACCGCGGGGGAGGGACAACGCAGTGCGTCGCTTCGACGACGACGACGGAGACGGTGACGACCTCTCCTTAAGAACTCCAAGATCCGACTTCCTTTTTTTAGGCCCCTCGTTACCGACAAATCTTCCATCACCTTTCGGGGAGGGGGATAGGTGTAGGCGTCGTCCGATAAGAAAAGTTAAGTTGAAAAAGTAACGGGGAAGCGAGGGGCCGAGAATATCGCTGATAACTTCGGATCGTCGTGACTCATCGGGGGGTCACATCGGCTGGCGGAAGTTGCGCGAGTTACGTGTGCCAACGGGATATTCCGGCCGCGTGCGCGTACATTCCCGACGTGTAACTGATCCCCGTGCTTTACTGACGGATGATGCCGGAATAAGAGTTACCGAAACGATATCCTCCCCGCTGTAATTTCGGTGCCGCGTAGACTCGTAGCGCGGCGGTTATACCTGTATGTGTGTGTGTGCGTATATATGTATACGTATATATATGGCCGCGCTCGTCGGAGCTCTGCCTGATCTCTCTATTACGGGTCGGATTAGCTAGTTATGAAACTCGACCGAGGCTCGGCGAGCGGTGATGAAGCGTGTTGGGAAAGTTTCCGCCGGGACGAGATCGGGGCGTGGGATATGCCGCGGTGGAGTTGCGCGGAATAAGCGATCAGGCCCTTCCCACGGCACAAGCACATCTATCCCCGCCAAGTAACTTGGTTCTGATACCAGTGTCCAAGGACGACTGTCGCGGTTGGGGTTGCGGCGGAATTATCTCCAGAAGATTCGCGCTCCGAGCGTTAGCCCGAGAGCGAGGACAGAAATTGGAACTCGTTCGGGAGAGACGGATGCAGCCGCGCGCGGTTGTAACGTCGTAATGGTCGTCCCCCGATCGACCCTGCCTACCGTCGAAAGGTCAACTTTGCGAAGCGGAGATTAAGCCTGAGATTGCGCTCAGACCTCGCGTGCTTCATTTCGTCAAAGGTATTGTAATTGTCCGGGCGACATACCTGGGATTCCCGTCGAGTAATCGCGAATGCATTCTACGTGATAAACCGACTACCGGTCGGAAACTGTCGCCGTCGCCGCGTCCGCGCCCGCGTAATTTTAATTAAAGAGCTCGGAAAGCTGGCGCAACATCGTCCTGGCTTTCGACAAAGAACCGGAGCTCCGCGGCGCAACGGCAGAACGTAGGACGGGAGAGAGAGGGCTTGGTCTTTGCTGGAAGCGAAGGAGCACAGACTTGGCACATTGTAAAGCTCTTCTCTCTCGCGTACTACTTCCGTTACTTCTCCTCCCCGGCGCGGCGCGGCGTCTCCCTTCGTCCTCGCCCTCGTCCTCGTCGTCGCGAGCGAGCAGCGCCTACCTGCCAAAGACGATGGGCGCGCTGCGTTACGTCACCGACTGCGAATCAAAATCTTATTAACTGCTGAAAGTGAGTTTCACTTCAAAGTGGAATTTAATTACATTCGCGCCTGCCTACCCGCGCCCTTCCTACCCGTTTCCTTATTTCTCCCAGTCGCCCCTCGGTTTGCCCCTTCCTCCTCCCCTACCTTTTCTCTTTTCCCTTCTCGCCGGTCCGCCTCGCGCTTTCCCATTTTCCTCGATCATCTCCTCCGTGGCTCGTTGCTTTTGCCGAGTAAAGACGCATCGCGAGGTCTTCACTCTTGAATGAAAATATTTAAATTTCGCCGCCTCGTCCAGCGGAAATTATTGCTCTCGCCGCCTCGTCCGACTGCAGGCCCCGCGCCCACTTTTCGCCCGCCATTCTGCCAGTTATCCCCGCCCGAATTACATCCATCCCTTGACGCCTGCCTACCCTTCCGCGCTGTTTACAGCGCGAGCGGATATTCAAATGCCGTCGCGATTATATCCTTCCGCCCGGGCTTAGTCGTGCATCATCGTCAGGCGGGTGAGCGCCTCTACCTCTTTTTTTTCCCTCTCGCGATGCCTGGTCGAGGCAATTGCCTTCTTTCCTTTGAGATAGTCGCCCTTCCTCCCTTTTTGCTGCCTCATCTCGTGATTAATTTCGCGGAGTCCGTTTGCTCCCCGCCCCTCTGGAAACCAGGTGCATCGGAGAGTCTCTTTGTTCTCGCTTCATCCTTCGATGAAAATGCCTCAAGACACCGCGGATTATGAACTTCGTGGCTCTCTCCGCTGATGTACAAAGTGTCCAGGGTTACCGCACCACCTCTACCTCTTTTTTATTTCTTCGACTATGTTAGAACCAATTTTTCTTCAACAAAATGTCAAGATTTTCCGTTGCGTAGAAATGTGAAGATTTAAAAAAATATTAGCCTTCAGTCCGGACAGATTGCAGAAATTGCCGTTTTCGCGTGATTCGAATTAAACTTTTCAATTTTCAGCAAATCTATAGTTGTCTGGCTACAATTTCAACATTTACAGTTGGACGTTAAAAGAAACTAAAAAGTACGAGTATGAATTTCGCTTTTACGCGCTAATAAGAAAATGGAACAGCAGCGTTGATATGACGCGACGAGCTTTTGCCTTCGGATTGTTATATTCGCTGATTTTTAAAGGATTAAAATTGTATGAATTGAGTGGGGAAGGTAATGCGCAGCGAAGACGTAAAACGATCGTGCAGTAAAGAGGGACGTGAATATCCCGCCCTGCGGCTAAAAATTGCACAGATACCCGTATTTTTATGGACAATGTGCCTATGCTTTTATCCCACGACATAAAAATATACGCCGCACCGCGTTACGGTACACTTAGTTCTAGAGAGAATACGTTTTCGTGCTTAATCCCTCAGGGACTGAAGCGCGCTATTTTTAGATTCCTTTATCGCCGATCTTTCAACTTTTTACGACGGCGAATCATTGGTCGCGATATTTGCGTAAGTGTCTACGAATTTTCCGTAGATCTTTATCAACGAAATTAAGAACGACCCACTACCTAAGTCTAAGATCCCGAGGAGATGTCCATTTCGCAAAGGTTGAGTGAGAAAAGTGATTATTCGCATCTTGTTCGTATACGCACGATAAGCATGCAATAGTCATCAGGTGTGAAAAGCTAGCGATATATAGGCTTGGCACTCACCTCTGCTGCTTCCGTCGGGCCCACGGAGGATGGTGCACTCCTCTATTGAACCGAAGGTAGTAAACAGCTGTCGCACATCGTCTTCAGTTTGTTGCTTGCTTAACATACCAACGAACAGCTTTCTGTCTGCGGGTCGACGACGGCGCGTTGCGAAATAGAGGGAACAGAGAAAAAAAAGAAAGAACAACGTTAGTCAAGTTCCGTGTGCGGGCTAAGGCGTTAAGAGGCGTTAAAGAGAAGATCTTGCGGCTAACACCGAGAACGACAAAGTTACACGGTTACACCAGCATCCACCATCCTAAAGGGAGGGAGATAGGGATATATATAGAGAAATATATAAAAACGTAACATATCTGGTAGGTGCACGCGTACGGTACCTTCGGCGCGCACAGTTACACTCGTCGTTACGTCAACGTGTACATCTAATAGCACTGGAGACGCGCGTACGTGTACGTGTACGTGTGTACGGGCTTTCATATGTGGTGTCTTTCTGTGCGACAATAGTAACCGAGAACAACCACGGGAACAATTATCATAACCGATAGCAATGTAACATACATATGTAACAGTGGAAACGGTATTTTAAGAGGGAACGGAAATCGTAATAACAAGGACAAGAAAAATAATCCAACCAATGTTGATCTACGATTCGATATTATATATCAAAATCGAAAACGAACGGCAAACGGAACGTCGCGGTAGAAATCAGGTGGGATATTAAGCGATCCAGTTGTGGCTGTCACTCCCGACGGTGATCCGTGTCGAGCTAATAAAGTTTCTCCGATTCGTTTTTGCGGGCGTAGAAACAATTCCGCCAAATCACTGAGCCGTTTAGCGGTGGCGTGTTCTCGAGATGGATCACCGTTGCACAAACTTGAACAACGAATACTTATTCTGCAGCTATTTCTAAGCTCTGCGCGGAAAGTTGAGTGAGGAAAAACGGATGAAGAGAGAACCATACGAGGTGTTGTTTCGTGTTGAGTGAAAATGATTTTATCGCGTGGTACTCGGGGTACGATCGAAAATTTTCCAAGATTGCAAAATCATTCCGATTTCCGTCTCGTTTGCTCTTAAGGTGGATGTAGCGTGCTTAGGACAGCTTCGACAAGAGATTCCAGTCGAGTCCGCTTTCGAAACTACTTTCGACTTGGTGTAAGCTAGATTTATCCTAAGATGGTTGTAGCAGTTACAAGTCACGGAACGAATTTTCAACAAATTAGCGACGTAAGTTTGTTTAGAAATATCTGCACCGTAAACGTACCAGCGTGTGTACTCGTATACATGTGTGTGTACGTGTGTGTCCTCGTATAATATCAAACAGTATAAAACACGATCATGGCTGTGCGAGATTCACAATTAGTGGGATAACGCAGGAGAGAGAAAGAGAGAGAGAGATAGAGAGAGAGAGAGAAAACGGAGCAGGTTGGGAAGAAATGGTTCGGTCGACTTTGATTGAGAAACAGGGATGTCATATAAATTGTCATATATAGAATCAAATCTAGGTAATACAGTAAGATAAATGTAGCTCACATATATTATATCATAATCAGAAAATATGTACAGAGGTGATAAAAAACACATTGACAACGAACGAGACAACACATCCAACGAGCGAGCCACTATTATATGATCATAGCTGTAAAGAGCGGTATATATATATAATATTTATATATATATAATATGTACGATCAAGATGGTTTTGTCCATACGAATATGGATATGATATTAGACGGGGGTTTCGGGAATGTAAGACGACGGGACTGTGGACTTAGAAACGTACAATAAACTCGGTACTCGGAGCAAAGGGTCGTTGCTGTCGTACGGTCGGTAGACGCTCTAAGACCGTGATTCTCTCTCACATATTCACCGCATCACTCTCGGTCCATTGTGCCGGTCTGTCGAATTCTAAGAGCGTCCACGCCACGCACGCCTCGTCATAACGAAGCTTCAATAGTGTGATGTAACGGCGGTGCGTAATAAACAGAGCAAAAAACACGAACGACAAGTTTACGGCTACAGGTTTCAGTCACGCATGTGGGTACGCACAACACTGTCTATAATACCTTCTGTAATGCGTAAAACGATGCGTATCGTGCCGGATGAGAGAGACGGATGAGAGAAGGGGATGGCTAGACTGATGAGACACAGAGGAGCCCAATAACAATAATTTTTCGTCGCGCGGACAAGCGGCGAAAGTAGCGTGCGAGTTATTACTGATTGAATTTTCAGCTGAGAGCATCTACGAGAATTTTGTCAGCGAGGAGATTTTGAGTTTCAGAATTGCGTCCCGGGGAGACTCGAGCTTTCGAGCCAATTTCGTAGCCAATTGTTTGTGCCAATCCAGAAGCAAAATCCACGGGCGAATCTACATGCGAATCTCAATGTCCTAAACATACGCGAGAGTCCTAATGAGTCGCGCGTGTATGCGTGTGTCGAAAGCTCCGGGAAGCTCGAGACCTTTTTGCGAAAGAATTTGGACAAGCACCGTGCACTTTGTGCAAATTTAGCCTCCTCGGCGGATGGATATGTACCGGCTGCGCTAAGTCGGGCTAAGGGATAGTGGTTCGTGAGGGAATGTTGGAGTTCAGTGGTTCAAACACTAGCGAGCAGCAAAATGAACTTTGCGGCGGGCTGTGCTGGCTGAATCAGCGGTGTCGGCGTGATGTTGGCGGGAGAGAGAATGGAAGAGAATGAGCTGAAGGTGGGGGAGGGCTGGGTTAGTTGGACCCGTTTCTTTTTCCTTATTCATTTTGTTCTCATTTCATCGAGGGGGTTGGGGGAAGAGTTCTCTTTCTGCCAATTTGCGGAGAAGAAGAATAGAGGTACTGGAAGGAAGCTAGCTATCTCCTGGAAGTCGAAGTTACCTTCAGCGGCCGAAACCGGTGCTTCCTACTTCCAGAAGATGGCACAGGCGCTCCCGTCGTCCATCATGCACTCTGGAATACAGAACAGAAACAAAGAAATGGCATTGGACCCAAAAAGTACACCATTCGTCGTCTATATGAGTCCTCGCAAGATTCAATTTCGATCGTTAGCCTCGCCCAACTGCGAATTGTACCCTTCGCATACTCGTACAGGACATTTCTTTCGACCGGGTCTTCTGCGTGATGAATACGATTACGAACCTATCGAATTATAAAAAAAAAATCATGATCAGTAATGAGAATGTCATTTGCGAAAGAATCGATGCTTTTTCAAAGATATCGGCTGCGCCGAGCGCGAAAGCAATTCCTCCGGCAAATTTATTTCGTAATTGATCGTTATTACTAATTACTTTTCAGATACTACACTGAATTCGTTTACGCAGCACCGATTAAGTCCCATTCCAATGTATATTCCGTTTGGTTATCGTTCAATATCAAGCATGGGTATTTTTGATTTTAACTGCGCAATTAGATCTTGTAATTAGAGTAACCTAATTTTCATAATATAATATTAGTCATGGATGTATAATGCAATCAGTTTAATAATCGCAGGAATTAAACTATCACGAAATATATATCAATAGCGCCGGTAACAAGATTCGAAATTCATATTATGCCATTTGCGGTAATGAAACTCAGATAATTTCCATAAACACCAATACATTTCATTTCAGCTAATCGAGAGACGTCTATCTCTCGCAAGGGTCCGTGTTAAAAAATTGACGAGTGTGAATTCTCTCAGAGATTTCCCCAAACTCTTTCATCCCTTCGTCCTCATCGTCGATAAATTAAATAAGAGACGACACCCTTGTGCAACGCGTCGATGTGGCAATCTCGACGTCCGAGAGAGCAAGAAGCACCGACAGGGAGGGGGCGGGGGTTTATGTTTTCCCGGTTAGATCGCGACTGCATCCCGGATTGCGACGCTCTGTTTTCGATCTACCGCATTTCCCGCGTGAATGAGCTTAATGACGCGTTTCGCGAGGGGGTTATGGAGACGCAAAATTGGCGAGCCGAGTTAAAGGTCGTTGTCGCGGATGCTAGACGAGAGCTCATTCCGTGAGATGCCTCGGCTCGCGCCTTCCAGCCGGGCTCCGGGGCACATTTAAGGATTTGTCTCGGGAAATTAGATTCTCGCCTGACTTGCAGCTTCGTTGCATCCCCGCTTTCCGCAGATTCTTCCCTCCCTCTCTCCCTCCCCGCCTGTTCACCCCCCCCCCCCCCCGGCAATCCCCATACCGCCCGCACCCGTCTCGATTCCCTTCGGCGTATCAACGCCTCGTCGTGTTCTCCTCGTCGGAGAATATCCCCGTCTGTCCTTAGCCCCGGGTACTTTTCGCCGGGAGTTCGCTCTCATTGTCGAGCCAGGATACCGTGGGGACCAAGAATTGGACCTTTGTCGCCGGAGCTAAGTGTTAACGCGCCCTTCGCGTCCTCTTTCCCTCGGCTCCCCGAGCGGAAGCGCAAAGAGGAATTAACTCTTGGGAAATTATCGTCTCGCCGGACGATGGGGACGGAGCGAGCGTTTTGTTTGACACGGTTCGACGCGGGTGATATCGAAACCGCATTTCATTCATGATGACGAATATTCTTCCCGGGAATTTCAAAGGGTAGTGAAGGCTCCCAGAAAGAAAGTACGTAGCGAGGGTAAAGTGCCAATGTGAGCCACAAAATGAACAAAACTCGGTTCTCACAATATAAAAGTCAAAATTTCTCTTTAATAAAACGACGAATATTTATTCCGGGTTTACCAAACGGCAGTTCCGTGAAATTATTGCCAATGATTTACCGCGTTTGTTGCAGTGAGCAACAAATCTGAATTTTTAGAAAGAAATGTATTTGTTACCTGGTCTCTTACATTCTGCTCTTAAAAAAATTACATCAGCATTACAGCACTAACAATAAGAAGTAGGTCGAATTAAATCTTAAGAATTGTACTAAATTTAATTGGATGGTTTCTTTCTTTGAATATACTAAATATTTTTATAAATTTATTCAACAATTGAAAAGAAACTACTAGAGCTATCATTAAAATAAGTCGAACGACAAACGCCAAAACGTATTCTTCCTACATGATGTACCATTCAAATATTCAGTATGCGATGTCCCTGAAATATCGATTCAAATAAATATTACGGCAAACAAGAGCGTTTCATAAACGCTTTAGTAATTTTCATATATTCCTCTGACACGTCGCGTCGCTCGTAAGTGAACTAACTTGGCGGAATACCCCGACACGCCATAAAATGAAACTGCAGTTACAAATCCAGCGAGCAAGTTCGCGCTTGCCTTACGACCCCGTCATCCGTCGTTCTTCTTCGTAAGAAGAAATACGAAGACGGACTCTTATAATCCGCGAGGATTTCTCTCGGACGGGTTTAAGACCAGTCCACGTCACGTCAGCCGGGCCGAACTTGGCAGCGACGCGCGAGAAGGCTCCCTTTTCCCCCATCCCGATATTCCAGGATACGTTTATCTACGACGAAGAGGTGGCGGTAGGGCGAGTGATGGCGGTGGAAGCGAGGTGGCTCGCTGAGGGATCGAAACTTATCTACTTGCTCAACTAGCTCCGGTACAGCCGCGCACCCACCCTTATCCAGTCGTAGAAACTTCGACCGACCCTGAGTCGGCGGGCCAACTTCCGCGCGAGATACGCATTTCTCAAATCTGTTCTCGTCGCTGTAAACTTAATTCCGGCTGCTTCGGCTGCTGCTATCGCGCGCGCGGGATTTTACCATCGACGTGCGTGAAAAATGCCGCTTCGGGAGGAGGAGTTTCTGCCGGGAATCCTCACTCGCGGGCGGTTCGCGCTAAGATCTTTCCGTGGTAAAAATGTATCACCGATGATACACCACCGCGATAAGAACCGGAGAGGATAAGCTGCGCAGCTCGCGCCAGTCGCGGTCGTAAAATTGTGACCGATATTGCGGGCGATAGCGCGTTTATGAACGGTCATTGTTCGCGCATCGCGACGCGGTGAATCTATAAATGTTGGCTGAGGATTTAAGATAAAGTCAAATTTGGCATGAAATATCTTTCGGACTGTTTGCGTGGTTCGCCGTTCGCGATTCGCGGACGGATTTATCGCGCAAACGCGATATCTTCGCGGTATCTTGCGCGTACAAGCTTCTCGAGGCGCGCGACACGAGGAAGCTGTCGCTACCTAGCGGGACCAGCCGTTATCGCCGCGGTCGAACGTCTTTCAGCGTCTTGCAATTGAAGTCTGATTTACTGTGCCGAGTCGCCGTTCGAATGCAGGTCGCTGCAGAAGGGAATCTATAAAATGATGCAATTAAGCCGCACGTCGGGGGCAGCGAGACGCAGGCGTAAAGGACAGTCGTTAACATAGGAGAAGACGAAGCAGCCCTTCGGAACAATGAAACCGTTCTCGACGGAAGAGAAGAACGATTATAGGCGTCGCAATCTTAAATTGTTATTTTATGAATACCAAGCGACGGGGGGCGCGTGGCTCCCTTCGTTCCAATCGTGAAAAAGTTACATCGATTCTGCTTACTAAGAATACAACGTTTCTCACGTGATAGTTGGCCAAATCGCCAAAAAAACGATTACACTCGACCTACTTTGGGGGGGGGGGCGACTCAAGGCGATTCAATTTGATTTAAATCCATTCCTAGAGCAAGACGAAATTCGTAGAATCCATTTATTCGATCGAGATAGAATATACATATATACGGGTGGATTACTACTGACGAGAGATATCCTCGTGACCCGAATGCGTGGGCCCGATTGTTAGCGGGTAACAATCCTGTGATATCGTTAATTGCGAGACGCGATCAAATGCCAGAGGTTATTAAAACGTGATACGTCTTCGGGATGGTTTAATTCCGATGGATGTTGATGTCGGGCGACGCGGCTCGGGTCTCGACGTTCTAAGGCAGGTTACGCGTAACATCGGACCTGTAATTACGCGACCGAGGATTTGCCACGATCCCATGCGTTATCCCAACGAATTACACGACGCCATTAACATCTGTATCGCGCACCCGAGGAACCCGATGAGGGCCACGTCAACAGTCATGAAGGGCCGTAAAGATTCCGCCGGGATGGTTGTCGAGGATCGGACGAGATTACGGAGGGAGGGGGGGGGGCAAAGAGAGTGAGAGAGTGGCGAGGATAAAGTGGCGGAAACCATCTTGTACGATCGTACGCGACGGAGGATAGACATCGGCGACGCCGATGAGGGTTGGAGGCAGCTCGACGGCGTTGTCGAAGTTCAGTAACCCCCTCTTCCCTCCCCCTCCCCTGATTGAACTCTCTGCGACTACGTGGATACAGCGTCTGCATAGGTATATATATCGCGGCGCAGAAGCTGCGGCGGGAGCGGCGGCGGCGGCGGCGGCGGCGGCGGCACCGTGCTCAGGATCACTCCTGCATCCGCGTCAAGCCGAGGCTTTGTGGGGCCGCACGGAGGCAGGCGACCGGAGATTACAATGGCATCTCCTCCAGATTAGCATATGAATTACGATCCCCCTCATCTACTCCCTTTCGCCGCCCCCGTACCTCGTGCCTTCTTCCGCATATCCCGGTCTAATGCCTTGCGCGATCTCCCTCGATCTCTTCCCTCGCATTTCTATATGTCTCTCTCTCCCTCCCTCCCCCCCTCTCGCTCTCTCTCTTTCTCTTTCTCTCCGTCTGTCTGTTTCTCTCGCTCGCTCGCTCTTTCTCTCTTTATCTCTTTTATCTGTACCACTCTCCTCCTTTATCTTGGTGTCCTCCTTGCATCAGCGTTCTGCCCACCTTCGTCGGAAGGAAGGACTTCGGAGTAGTTGCCGGCTCGTCGGGAACGCTGTCCCCGGTGCGGCGCGGACTTTGCGAATGGTAACGAAGGGGGCCCCAACGGCTCTTAGCCTTCGGGAATTCCCGGACGAGCTTCTCCGCTATTTACATGCATCGGAAGCGACGCCGGGAGAGCTTCGGCGATGGCGCTCGCCGAACGGATGGAACAGTATCGATCGGTTACGACCCGCCTCCAAAGATAAATACCATATTTTTAATTAAATCGTGGGCTCCGATGATACGAGCTATATTTGCCGAGGTGCTTTATAGAAATTAACGTATGAGCCGAATCGAACGCGCGAGCGAATGGATAAACGCGGACGGATATGCGTCAGATTTTTCCGCGCGATACCACTGTTTTACAGTACTAGCAATACCGCGCGCTGATTAGAGAGATCAGTGCTGTTTTTTTTGTTTCAGACAATACCGGTCAAATTTTATATTTATATGAGGTAGATCGGCGGGATCGACCATGGGGGGGGGGGGCGCGTTCGGTCACGCGATTGGGCGGAAACACGAGGCGGGCACGAGCGCAAGCGACGACTCATTAAAAACGACGGTCGATCGACAATTTGTCTCTCGATTATCTGAAGCCTCGTCATATGTACGCCGAGCGCCCCCACCCCTCACCCCCTCGTTATGCCACCGTGACGCGAAATTTATGACCCGCGGCCACCGCGGCGATAAGCGAATGTCAACATGACGGGCCATCGCCAGCTGTAAAACTCCGCGTAATTAATAAAATTGGCCCTCGGCGCAAGGTGTGCGCGGGGAAGATACGGCGCCGCGGCGCGGCGCGCGCCCCCGCGACGACTCTGTAGAGAGAACGAGCCCGATGAGTATCAGCAACGACTGGGGTGGGTGGTGCCGCGGTGTACATTTTTTATCGTATGGCCTATCGCGCCGGCGGTGCGAGTATGAATTTTATACGACGAACGCGTTATCGCGAAACTCGCTGTTACAGCGAATTATCTGTAGTTTATTACACAGTACTCTTGCGCACGATTGATACGGAATCTAGCGCCGCTAAAGACACCGCGCGGAATAAACCTCCCCTGCCCCCCGTACTTACTAATACGAGAAGTGCGTTTCCAGCACGAGACCAATTTGCGATTGATTCATCACGGGCCGCGCGTGCTCGCGAGATATTTGATTGCACCCCGTCGTGGGTGATATCCGAAAAATATGTGTGAGTACCTTCTCTTGCGACGTACCGAGTCTCTTTACTTGTATGGTGTAAAAATAGAAATATTGTGGACAGTAAAAAGAGATGGAAACGTTACGAGTAACTTTTTAAGTAATTGCTTCGCTAAATTGAACGGCACGTAGAATCTGATAAGAATTTTGATAATCGTAATTGAATTAACGGTATAATTTAGTCGATATCAAGATACGTATATTGGATCGATTGCTTGTTCTCACCTCCGCGGTTTTCACTGTCCGCTGGTTTCACTTGAATAGGACGGTTCATCTGCAACAGAAATAAAAAAAAAATTGCAGGTTAGTCGTCTCGCAGGCGAGGTGTCTCCGGTTCCTATGATATTTCTCATATTTACAAACAGCCGCGGACTTTCGTCTTTCTATTTCCGCTTTTATCCTTCCTGAAAGGATGGAAGTGGAGCAAGAAGAACGAAAAGCCCATGGCGACGAAGGGCGAAACCGACACGCGAGGGGGAGGGGAACAGGAATATCCAGTTTGCCGAGAAAGCGGAAGTATCGTTATTTGTCCGGCATGTATGCTCTCGTCCTTCGCGTCACTTCGGCCCCGTTCAAATACCATCAGTGGTTGCGAGAGCTTCCTCTCTGCCGTTGACAGTTCTGGCTGTCGGAGTGCGCGTGGGCACTCGCGAGCGGAGCGCAGAGACGGGAACGAGATGGAACGAGTGACAGAAGCGCTCGAGAAAGGACGAAGAGGGCGAGGAGAGTGGCCCGGGTTTCTCATCCCATCGTTGTGGGTTACGAAAGCACAGAGCCCGCCACTCGTCCTTCCGCCGCGCGCTCCTGCTAGAAGTCCTTTGGACCGCTGCGGATGGGTCGGGATCCCAACGAACAAATAACATTGTTTATTTCTCGGACGGGTCGCACCGCCGCAGCGCGTTCCAGTTCGCTCCTAGGGGATGAGGATGCATGATTCATGACGTGGGGGACACAGGACCGTACTTCGATCCCAGCCTCCACTCCTCCCGCTTCTCCGTTCCGCGTTTCTCCGTCCGCCCCCCCCCCCTGCCGCCCCCGTCCCGCTTTCATTCCTCCCACCGACTTGGCTCGGTCTTGAACTCTTTGCACAAAATACCCCTTTCCCGCCCCCTCTCCCCCACGCTTCTTCCCACCGCTTCCGTGTCTCCGTTGGCGCGAATGCCGCTTTCAACGGTGGTATTATCCTACTGCTAGCCTTGCAGATCCTTTCTCTCTGACCAATTTTCCTCCGAGGATCGCTGGGTTGCCGCAAACGCAAAAGAGTCGTGAGGCCTTGTGTTTTACCACTGACGCGATTTTACTCTTTAAACGCCTGTGCGTGTACCCGTGGAACGCCAAGAAGGAAATAATATATACGCAACGGTGTGGTCGTCGTTGAAATAAATTCACGAGGGGAGCAGAGGTTGGCGAATTGCAGTGTCGCGTTACGATCAATTGTCCATTCAGTTATTCCGATCGTGCGAAATTTAATTTCCATCAACGTAAACCGCGCGTGACTCGGATCGGAGTGAACGGCGAAAAAGATGACGATATGTAACGGGACACGAAGCCGGGGAATCTGGTTTTTAACACGTGCAAGTGAGTGTCGCGGCCATCTGTCTCCCGACTCCGGTGCGTTTCTTTTATTTTTACCGTACGCCCTTCCGTAAGAATTACGAGGGAAAGATGTGCGATACGCGGTGGGGTGAGAACGTGCTCGGCAACCCCGAAACTCTTTCTGCGTGCATGCATATCGGGCACAAAGAGGAGCGACGTCGGGGTCAGTGCTACGATCACGTAGACATTGTACGTGGTGGATGTACGTCGAACGAGCGAGCACGGGAGTGTTTTCCGGGTTCATGGAGCTCTCCTCTTCGAGATCGATATAACGCAACTATCGCGGCCTGCGCGTACCCCGTTGTCCCTCGTCGAAGAAATTTTTCAACGGCGCCGCGCTCGTGCACCAGGCGAGCCGCGAAAGGACGGGGAGATTGGAGGGCCCGCGGCGGGGACGGAAAACACGAGAGATTGCGCGTGTCTCTCGAACGTACGCGCAATTAACGGCGTCTCGAGGGATCAAACTCGGCGCTATCGATTAATCCGGCGATACGCGACTGTCAGGCGGTAATTACTCGCGACTCTGTGAAGAGGGTCGCCATTAACTCTTTAATATTTCATAGCGGCGGCTGTACGTCCGGTCGCGATTCCCGAGAACGGCGTGCGCGAGGGACGAAGGAGAGAAAGCGGTCGTGACGACAAGCAAGACGGCGAGGGGGAGACGGAGAAAGAGGAACGTCGAGATGGAGAGAGAAAGAGAGAGAGGGAGAGGGAGAAGGTCACTTTAAGCACTGTCCGCTGGTCAGGAAATTAAACTTTGAGTCGAGAACTGGCCATTAGGCGTTTGTTGTTACCTCGTTGTCAGGGGAACCCGGCGTCCGTATAGATACCGGAACTGAGATACGACGCTCCGTCTCCCGCCTTGTCTCCCCGGACGAGTTTAACGTTGAATGCATCGTGTAAATGTCACTTACGACCCAAGGGATCTGTACCAGTCAATAACGATCAGGTGAGCGAGACTTCCGGCTCTCGGGTGGACCGTACTTCGCCGGCGAGACGTGCCGATTAACGTGGCCGACTATTAACTAGCGCGTAATCTCGTTGTTGCGCCCGGTGGTCGTAGTCGAGCTCCACCTCGATTGGGGCGGCAAGGTGCGATGTCGACTGGCAGCGAAACGCGCGCCGTCACCGTCTCCGAGATGCGCATTTAGCTCCATCATTCGAAAGCCCGTTGCTATTTGCTCTATTATTAAAGTGATATCGCTATTTGCGATTTACGAGAGCGCGAGGGGAAGTGCGATGAGCGGGGGAGGGAGCGTTATTAAAATTGAAAACTGATACTTTCCGCGCTAATTGGCGGCGACGTTTGTTGTTGAACATGTCGACGCGCGTTATCCGCGCAAAGGAATTTTAGATTAAAGTTAACACAGGCGGATGAGAGGAAACTTCGCGCGCGTCGCACGCGTTATATGCAAAACAGGACGAGCGAAGACAGACATATATGTAGTTCCAGGCCGCCTCGTGCATAAAAGTCGCTTTTGGGTTCGCGATCTCCTTTTTCGAAGGCTACCGGGGCGGGTTATAAGCCGGATAATTAAGTACGTTTTTTTTTTAACGGGACGTCGTCGTGCTCGTGTAGAGAGATCGCGGAGAAAAAGCCGCGCCTCTATTTAACGATCGCGTTACGATCGAGCGTCGACCCTTTGGCAATTTGTGTCATCAGCCGCGTGCACTTGGAAAATCGATCCCCTTGAGAGGCACCGCTCAAGATGGATGGTAATAAGTAAATGTGTTTGCTGAGCCCCGAGCGCGCATCACGAGCAATTAATTAAGCTCGATTATCTATGTACACTGCGGGAAAGTGCGCAGCCTCGCTACCATCCGGTAGATGCTGAATGATAGCCACGCGCGTGGCAAATGCGCCGAATGATAATGCCACCTTGTACTCGCGGCAGAACTTTGTCTTATCGAGTTAGCGTCTCTTCCCCCCTCCCCCCTCTTTCTCACTCTCATTAACAGATATCTCTTATGTAG
>NW_011967212.1:1434572-1466262 GCF_000949405.1 Vollenhovia emeryi | reverse complement strand
AATATTTTCCTCTCGAGTTTACGCTCGTACGTTGAGTTGATACGTAACGAGATGGTATTAATCAGAGACTGGCCGTAAGAGTTCGTCAAATTCCTGCGGGTGAGAGAGAAAGCTATCTTCATTCTTCTACGATCGTAGAATCACTCGCGGAAATTTGACGAACTCTTATGGCCAGTCCCTGATTACAGGGTCTCTACTCTTATGTAGCGCGGAGAATATTTTCCTCTCGAGCTTACGCTCGTACGTTGATGCGCAACGAGATGGTATCAGGGTACAAGGCCGCCGTAGCGCATCGATCGCGATCGAAATTCGGGGATCCGCGTGACGCGTTTCGTAAAAATGCCGGCGCCCCGCTGGAATCTCGATTGTCTCAATTTATGCCCGTTGATAAACTCCGGAAGCCTCTTCTTTCGGCGCGGCTTTCTCGAGTGCCACGCGAAACCCAGATAGGGGATGGGCGCAGGCTGATAACCGCCGAATTGAATGGTGAATGCCGTTTCGGAAATTGAATAAGCTATCGTGCTAGGGCCGAGCTGCCGAGTGGCGCTGCCGGTATTTGACCTGCCTGCGTGCAATCAATGTACTGATTGGAGATAAGGGCTCGCCCTGTAGCTCCCGGCATTCTCCCCGTCATGATTTATATACGTACGGTCTTTGCCGGCGATGTATTCATTACTTGATTACCCATCGGCAAGTCAATACCGATCGTGATCTTGCGACAGACTATGGCTATCCGGATCTGATTCGCGAAAAATATCCGTACTCGTATACATACGCTCGTTCTTACGCATCCGCGTAACTTAAAGCCCGGTCTACAATGAGACAGAAGTCATAAGCCGTAAGTTGGAAATCATAAAGGAAAATGTTGATCCACAATGGGTCATAAGTCACTATAATCTAGCCAATCGGAAACGGGGAAATTTACAGGCAATCATTTGACTCGACAAGCTCGATGGGTTCCAAATCATCAATATTCTCGTTGGATGCAGCGATTTCCATCTTTGAACAAGTGTGGTTAAACATCGTTTTGTTGAACAACACTTAAAAAAATACCTAGGATCAAAGTTGCCTCAGTGGTCGAATGGTGAGACGCCCGCCTAGAGTGTAGGGAGGTCCAGGTTCAAACCCTGGCGGAGGTAGTATTTTTCGCAATAAATGTTCTGTGTTAAAAACAAGTTTTGCCAGTTATGGTCGACTGAAAGCTTAATTATCGTTGATAAATGTTCCTCTGTAGAAAAATTTTACTTAGAAGATATATAATATACTTACGCATATACTATAAATTGTCAGTAAGTACAAACTTTTCTCACACAAATATTTCGGAATATAACCATAACCCCAAAGCCAGATGTCTTGGGTGGGCCTGGCGCTCTCGACAAAAATGGTGGGTATATGATTGGCTCTGAATGGTCAATGATAAGCTACGTACTAGCTATAAGTCAGAAGGATTGGAATTTGGCAAATCTTCTTATGATTGCCGCGTTCCGACTTGTGAGTATCTTATAACAGGCTTATAACTCGCTTGTGTCTTCTAACTACTGACTTCTGTCTCATTGTAGACCGGGCTTAACAGTTTCGATTTTCCCCCTGAAAGCAGTTTCGTAGCTCTTAAAACTCGCAATTGATCCTCTGCATATTATTGCGGATGATTTCATCACAACCAAACGCGAGAATCGTCAAAGCACGCCCGGGGTCGCTTCGGTTCTCGACATTTTCGTTACATAATTCAGTTATTCTAATTATTACGGGTGCGCGTACCGGTTCGAGTTAACTTGAATAATCCTTCGCGTGGATATCAAGTGGGGAACTGCATGCTAACTGCGCGAAATCTGCGTTCGCGGTCGTGCCCGTTAATACGGCTAATTTGTCGACTGCTTCGAAGCAAATGCCAGGCCTCTCTCTGTGTGCGCTCGCGTCGGATGCTGCGCGGTAGATACCGAAGCAGAGGGAACGCGGAAAGAGGATGAGCTGCCAGCAAGCAGATTACATCTAAATGGATCCCGCCCGCGATCTAATTGGCAAATTAATTGCAACCTGTAATTAATTCCGCCCGACAATTGATATTTGACGTTTCGTTTGTTGCCGGCCAGCTGGCACTTCGAAATGGATTTGCGCACGTTTTCTGAGGCACGTCTCGTCTAGAATCCGTAGCAGAGCCGACTGATTTTGCACGCGCGCGCGATAGAAAGAGAGAAAGAGAGAGAGAGAGCTGTTCCATTGTACCGTTCACACTGTACTTCGTCCAATTTCCGTGCGAATTCGTTGGCAGGATCGCGCGCTTAGCGCGTTATCGGCGTCACTTTTTGACGCCGTCAAACAATGCGTCTCCGGCCGAGTGATAACTCGCATTGGAGCGCAGGTTGCGATTCAGCGCTGGATAACACCTGCGTCCCTATGCATCGGCACGGCGCCGGCGCCTGTTTGTGATTATAAATAGGATTCGGCGTTTTATTGTCGGCAGCAGAGTGTCGCATGATTGAACGTTATACCGTATAATGATGTTCGTCACGCGCGACTCAAACTAATGGAGGATACGACTGACTGCGCGCAGCGGGAGTCGAACTAGTCGATTGATCAGTTTCTTAAGGATAATTTAAGCAATTAGCGAAGTTGTGTAACGTTAGAATAAGAAAAAAACTCGAGAAAATGATGGTTTGTTTTGCAAATATGATTCCGTGTGAATTTAAAAGGAAATGGTCGGCGGGTGCTATTGAAAACAATTTGAAAAAATAATATCTTTAATTATATACCTCTTAAAGTGTGGCTAAGCGGAATGTTTCATCCAATTGGAAGAAACAAAAACTTTTCGTTCACAATTTTGCGTATACGACGTTGCTGCTCGCGATGTTGCTCGTGAGAATTGCCTCGCTATAAGGGGACACGTTGCGGGACAAATTTGGTCTTTAACGGCAACGCGCGTGACGTTTCTATTTTGCGCACTTTGAACGTCGATGATCACGTTTGCGCCGTGTCCGTTAAATAAAAACGCGAGTTTAGAAAACCAATCCCACGGCGCGGTTTGCGCCGGCCGTGTTTTTCCGGGACATCGCGCTAAAATTCAGACGCAAGTAGAAATCGAACGTTTCCCGCGCGCGCGTGTTTCGTTATCCCCGTGGCTCTTTACCGGGCGTGTTGTCGGGTTACGATGCCGCGGCAAAGTAACGCCATTCTCTCGAAACGGGAATTACGTTGCGCTTTTTTCCAGCTTCGCAGCCGTACCCTGGCGCACGGCCGGCGAATTTTTTTACACGATTACACGATCGTACCTGTACACGAGGTATAAAGCATTCGCTTTCCCACCTATTCAATTTCTCTCTCCCTCTCCCTCCCCCTCTCTCTCTCTCTCCTTTTTTTTTATTCGGCTCCATCAGTTTTTTCCCTAACGCTCTACAAATATTTGAGCACCGACTATACCTGGCCCCGCCGAAAGAGCATTCGAGTCGAGTGAGCTTTCGCGTCCCCCTCCGGGCCACTCGGCGTTCACCGATTGTAATCTAAGCCAATGCTTCGGCGCGCATTAAATGTCAAACGTTATACGCCTCTCTATTTCACGGTTCTGCGGTAGCGAGCGTCGGAGCGTTGGATGTTGGCAGTCGGCTGGACAAACGCTCGGAAAATCGCGAGGCGGGATGCGATTGCTCCCTTCCCCTCCCCTCCCCCTCCCGACGGTTTACAGCGCTCTTTGACGCGGTCCCGTTGTCACGTACCGCCATTCCGAGCTTCGATCGTCGCCCATTTGGCGGGTTACAGTCGTAACAACGTCGAAACTTCATTGCTTCTACATGATCTGCTCGGCGGCGAGCGTTCGCCGTCGCGCATAAGAAACCGGCATCGCGCGGATCGTCGGGGGAATAGTTACGGCTCGAAAGACGCGCTCCGAGAAAAACGTCCCAAGATTTCCCGCCAAGAGCTCCAGGTCGGGGTGGGAGAGGGTCAAAGAGAATCACGAGAAGTTGGCGAGAAGCTAACGGTGCCGCGTGCAACCCTCGGAATTTGCGAATTTCAACGTCGCCGTCGCAAAAATTACGCGGTCGGTCCGCGTAGAATCTCGAGCGAGATCCCAATTTCGCCGCGGTCGACGGACGGCCGCTATCGAAATGCAAAGCGCGTGTCATTTCTACGTTAGGACCATGAAGCCCGTGTAAGGAGACCGAACTCCCCTAATCAGAGTGGGCCGACATTTTTCAGACTTATTCGTTCCGAAAAGAATCACTGGGAGCGCTGTCGACGGACAACTCGATTCGCATTCGTGCGTGTCACATGGTTGTCTTATGCAGGAAGCGTTCGTGACAGTTCCGCTTGGAGTGCCGAGCGGCGTGTACGTTTTTATCTGATCTAATTGGGAAATTTTTCACTTTGTTCATTTACGTGTAACTCGACGCAGTAGGTCGCTTGTAATTTTCTCAAGTTCCAGAAATCAACCCCCAGATAACAGCGGTTATAATACGCTATACCTATGGGCCAGTGAGATCAAGATCGGTAAACTCATGGGCGAATCCGCTTGCGCGACGTCAGCGCTACAAGTGGCAAACTTTTGCTTCTTTAACTTGCAATAATGTCGACCCATGTTTGGTGACGTAATCAAGCCTAGTTTGGTCTCCTTATACCATACAGGCTTCATGGACACGGTGATGCGTCCCGGGTGGAGGTGCGGCGACGAATGCAATGAGGAGCCGCCTCCCCATTTGCGTCTCGCGATGAATTTTCATCGGCAATCGCGTGGATTCGCGTCCAGATGCCACGCCGGGCCCAGGCGTGATCCGGTTTATTATTGGCGATGGGCCGGCATCCGGATTTAGGATTGATGCGCCGTGCAAAGCGCCCATGCGCGCGCGCGCGGCCATGTGGCGGGCTACATTACGGGACGACGTTATGCACCAGCGCATTCACGTGTGCCGCCCCGCATTAATTGATGCACGTCTCTGCATCAACACCCGGCAACGCGGGAGCATCTCGTGAGAACTCGTCATGTGCCAACGGAGAATTTCCGATACAATCGCCGGGCGCGCGCGTTTTCGCCTCCGTAAACACAGACGGGCGCATGACGAGCAGAGAGGGTCTCTACGACCGTCGGGGGACGACGGAGTTTAAAATATCCGACGTGTGTCGGTCCGAATTATCGCTCCTCCGCCGCGCGATAATCGAAACGTGTCACGCGCAAACACGGCCGAGCAGCCTATTAACCGCGATCACTTTTTACGCGGCGATAAATCTTATCTCCCGCCGTTTTCCTCGTTTTTTTTAATTGCGTGCGAAGTGTATCTCGTGCATCGGCGAGTATCACTCTACTTAATGAACGCGCTCTAGTTAATTCGCTCCTGAGGAGCGCACGGGGAGGATCGATCGATTCCTCGAAAGTGGACGCGCCGCGATATTCGAAACGACGCGGAGGCTGCAGAATGAAATAAAAATACCCGCGCGATTAATCGGACAAACGCGAAAAACGGCCCTTCCACGGCCCCCTCCCTCTTCACCGAACCGCTGAGTAACCGAGCGCAGACACGCCCGCGGCGTCGGGACAGCTGCTCGCGTGTCTCGGCGCGTATACGCGCGCGCGCGCGCGTATGTCGTGCTCGCGTGTAGTTAGTACGCGCCGCTGCGCTGACGTTACGCATGGGGTCTCGTCGCGGGGAGAAGGGAGGAGAGGGGGGAGGGCGGGAGAACCGGCATGACGAGGGTGTTATTGTAAGCGTTACGCATGCAGAAGAGCCGCGCGACATATGGATAGGTGCGCGCGTTACGTTCCGCGTTCGCGTCACATGTCGGGCCCCACCGAGCTGCTGAAAATAGTCGCGCGTATAAACACGCGGGCGAGGAGTTTTTACGACTCGCGAGCGCGCGAAAAGACCGCGCCGTCGGCGGGGAAGGCGCGGAAAATGGGTGGTATCGCGGTGCGGGATCCGCTGGAAATCGGCAGCCGGTCGTAAATTCGCCGGGGGTATCATATGCATTTACACGCGTGCGGCCGTCAGGACGACGTCTTTCGCCGTTCCTCTGCTCCCGCTTTTACGATCCCGCCGTACATTTCCGCGTGCGCGAATCGCACGTCGAAAGCGACTACGTGACTCGAATCCCGATGCGTGCATCAGGAGCGCGCGAGCGTCGCGGGTCCCGGGAAGAAATCCGACATCCACGAGCCTAATCCCGTCTCGCGATCCGCTCCGATCGATCGATCCGTCGCCGCCGCCGCCGCGCCGGAGGATGTGCCGTCGGCGGCTCAGCTCCCCGATGCGACGCGACGAATGTTTAATGTGTACACACATCTTCGCTCGAGCGACACGTGCGAGAGGCCTTGCCTGCTCCCCTTCGCGGCGGCGAGGGAGAGCAGCCGGGGAGATTTAAAACTATTCGCGCAAGCGCACACTCACCATCTGCAGGTCGTTCCGACGCGACGATACCACTTCCAGAATATGAACCATTGGTGAACAATTAAGCGCGGGTGGTGTCGTGGTACTTGCGGGCGCGTGGGCCCGCGAACTTTCCGAACTTACGCCCCACGCGAGCGCACCACGAGGTCGCGCGCGATCGTCGATCGTGATCGACGCGCGTCACGAGTTATCACAGCACGGAACGAGGAGTTTGCACGGGGGGGGGGGGGAGATAATCGTCGATAACACACGTTGCGTATCTCGCGCCACTTGAGGAATACCCGGCAATCGGCTGGATTTTTGCGATACCGTCCGGAAACTCAACGAGGACGGTCCTTCCTCTCGTCGCTTCTCTCGTCCCTTCTTCGCTCTCTCCTCCGCGCACACCGAGGGCAAGCGATCGCGCGCGTATATCGGATATCGCGTGGTATCGCCGGTAGGGGTACGCCACGGAGTGTTCGGCGTGCGCCACACGTGTGCGTACTGGGAGGGCACGAGTGAGCGGGCGCGACAATGAGAGAGCAAGCGGAACAGAGGGGACAGAGCTATAGATAAAACCCCGAACGCAGCTCGCCCGCGACTGATTCTCCAGGCCTACACGCACCCTCTAGTTTTCTCCCTTTCATCCCCCACTACCCACCCTCTCGACCACTATCCCCCTCCTCCTCTTCTGTCCTCGCCTGCCCCCGCCTCCTTTCCCGCCACCCTCCGTGCTCCCCTTACCCTCCGTAAGTCTCCCTCTTATCCCCTACGCGCGCCCCCCTCTCCGAACGCTACGCACCCTTTGCGAGGAAGCCCACGCACCCTCGGAGCAGCCGATATATATCACGTCTCTCTCTCTCTTTTTCCCTACTCTCTATTCCTCTATCTCTTTTTCACCTCACGCATTTTCTCGTAGCCTCTTCTCCACCCTCCGCCTCTCGTGACACCGCAGTCCTTTCCCGGTGTCCTTTTCTCTATATCGACGGAACCCCATAACATTCAGCCAATCAAACGAGCGCACGTTTCTAGAGTCCCCGTGCTTGCGGTTCCCAAAGAAAAAACGAAGAAGAAAACGAAAAACCAGGACACACGGGAGGAAAGAACCTGGGGCTTCGGGTGGTACTAAGGGCCGGGATCCAACCCTGGGAAGGACGTATATATATGCGTGTACCCTATACACTTACGTACTACGCATCCCTGGCAAGACGGGGGGATCTGTTCTAGGTCGAAGCCGTAATGGGGGAAACATCCTCCGAGGCTTAGGTCTGTTCCGTAAGATGAGATAGGACGATATCTATTAACACAGAATACCCGACATACCAGTCGTTCTTTTCGTAAAGCGAACGTGCGAGGAGAGAAAGAAAGGGAGGGAGGGAGAAAGCAAATTATTAAAAAAAGAAGTGAAACACACGAATAAAAGGATCGCAGCTTGTACACCGCAAAATTTGGTATTCGAGGTATTACGCGGTGCTCGGTGCGATTCGACGATGAAATTAGGTCACCGTCGGACGTTATCTCTTGCGAAGGGAGAATCAACGGTTGATGGAGCTAGATGAAACGTCCGTGAGCGACGTATGAGATCCGGCTTAATCCCACTATTCATGCGAAAATTTATCTTTGCCGAGCGCTTAAGCGTAAGGAGATGCATTTCGAATCTGTACGAACATCGCTCGAAAGGAGGCAAAATAAAACACGGCGAGCGGAGAGGAGGAGCGCGAAGGGACCCGCAGTTAACCTCTCGACTCCGTCCCCCCTCCCCTCCTTCCGCTCTGGGGATTTGTTGGTCCAGAAGGACCACTCGTACGTACATTCGCGAAACTCTCTCTCTCTCTCTCCCTCTCTCCCCCCCCCTCTCTCTCTCTCTCTCTCTCTCTGCCAAGCTCTCTCTCGCCGTACCACCCCTTCCTACGGGCATCATCCGCAGTTCGCGTTTTTAAAGGGCGCACAAAAGCCACCGGAAATTGCTGCCGGCTCTTCCGACGTTACGGCTGGTTCTATATCTGTCCCTCTCGACCGACCCCCCCCCCCCCCTCTATCGGTCTCTCTCCCTCCCTCCCTCTCCCTCGCTGCTTCGTTCACGTATGTCTCTCTTTTTCTTCTCTTTTTATCCACCTACCTCCTCTACCATCGACGATTTCACGAGTAGGTACCTACCGAGGCGGCAAGAGTTCTGATAATGGCGGATTTGGATAGCGGCTCGGTCGCTTCTGCATCCGAGGATGAGGCGCGACGACGAATGGTCGCCGGGTACCGGGCTCGGCTTTAACGAAGTACGATCGCGGCGAGGTATATCGTGCGAAAGATCCGTCTCTCTCACTTTCGCGTTATTCGCCGTAGCAGGAGGTAAGCGGGAAGACGGGTCGCCATCAGTCGGCCGTTTAATGTGCGATCCGGAGGCTGTGTTCCGTTTTTATTGGTAGTATTGTTGCGATACGCTACGCGCCAATCGGAGAACGAATTTTCATTATTGCCAGTATAATGGCAGCGTATATCGGAGCGCGGGCTAGGACGCAAGTGGTTTTAGCATTCGTGCGATCGGCGCGAAAGTTATTACGAAAGTAGTTTGAGTTTGGGTAAAACGAGAGATATTTTCATATAAATTGCTGTTTGCTTCGCAAATCCTATTTTAATCAGCGCTACATCTCTACCTAGATTAATGTATTCTCTCGCGCATTACGAGTCTTCTAATTTATTTCACATTATACTAGGCCGATCGCGTTAAAGAAGTAGATTTTATCTTCATAGCGTAGCAGAAATTAATTAAAAAAATGCAGTTCTTGTGTGCGCGAGACCCCCTGAATCTGTCAAACTTGTCGTTTCAAGTTCCCAATCGACCGTCTCAAATGTACTACGTGAACGCATTGTGTTACATTCGATACAAATCGTGTAATGTACGTGAGAAAAGTTGAGCCCACGTTTATGAGTCGCTAGGAGGGCCGAAACCCGGAGTCTGCAAGACACACAGCGTGCTCCGGAGCTGCTGACTAGGCCGAAGTATTTACCTAGCGGCGAAGGGTGAAGATGGACGTACACAGGGAAAGGGAGCAAGTGAAAGTTCGTAAGGAAAACTCCAACGAACCAGGCCGCGTTGCTTTTTGATGACTTCGGCGAAGTTCGCCCCGGGACGATGAGGTCTGGGAGAGACTTCGAAACTCGAACGTCGATATGGAAAGTGCGGGAGCCCGGATGTTATGGATTACGCGATCAATCTCGTGCGAAAATGGCGAAAAGTTCACGGGCCATGAAACGCGCGAGAAAACGAGGGGGGAGAAAGAGAGAGGGAGCGAGCAAAAAAGTTTCGCCATTTTATTTGCCTGTTCCGACGTCCGTGCATCCGCACAACGTTGTGACCACCTTTCGCGCCTGCTACATCGTGGCAAGATTGATACTTCGTAAATTCGCAACGAGCTCCACAAGCGACTGACGTGCCGATAGGCTGGTACCGCGTTCGCGAAGGTATCGACTCCGTTATATCTGAATATGTTCGCCGCTTTAAGAAAAATCTTAGCTGGGTACAGGGCTACGAGCCATTTAGATAGTCAGATGGGTCCGTTTAAAAAACCGCGATTTTCTACAATGGAGAACTATCGGTGCTTCTCTCAATCCCGAGACGGTCAGAAAAAAGACCTATTTTACAGTGCCATAACATGCTTTATTCGGCGTAAGGCGAGGGGGAAACCGCTGACCAAAATCTTGTACACCAATGCCCGCTAATGCCCAGTGGGCATATCTTATTTTATCTTATTTTATCTTTATAATGCCCCAGCAAAGCCTAATACCCAAACTAATGCCCAAAATGCCTAGTCATGCCCAGTAATGCCGCAAATCTATACACCACAATGCCCTCAGCGGTTTAACCCTCGGCGTAAGATAATCCATAGACATGACGTTTGTATTCTCGTATTAATTCAACAAAACCTCTTCACGTGATCGCACGCGATCTAGTATGTCACTTGGCAGTCCGAAGGTGATCGATCTCTCATAAATTATCGGGCCATCTTCGAACCAACAACGACAGAAGGTCCACTCACAAGCGTGACTCCTACGCATGGCGATTCTAGTCCATCCATCTCCCATTTTCAAGTTTCTCCCAATGTTTGGGCCTAAGAGGGCGCTACTACGCTAAACTCTCTCTAATGGTGGCTGCACGTCGTTCGTCTTTAGCGCGGAAGCGATTTGATCGCGGGACGGTTATTGCTTGCACGCGGAATCGTATAAAAGGTAATAATACCGAGATACGAATGCGATGGAAGTAGATTTTAATGTCCTCAAGGGTGATATTGATACCGCGGAGGTTGAAACAGTGCTCTCCCGAGAATACGGCGAAATCTGATCGCGGGCGTTATCGCGATACGTATATCCGGGGCGGTGATATTATTCATACGCGGTATGCGTTTATAAAGAAGCCACAGGCCAGGGTGGAGAGATGCGATCGTGGACCCTCTCCATAGCAACCCGCGGGGGGGGGGGGGAACCTCTTACCCGGCCGGTATCAGAGCCCGCGATTAGCGACCCTTTCTACCAACCCACAGTCCGTATTCGCTGCGAAGACTCCCCTTCGCTCCGTGACTCTTCAACATTCCCCGTATTGGCCTTATTACGTTTCTTCCTTTCTCCTCGGTCCTTACCTCTCCTTTGCCTAATGATTCTTGCCATCGCCCAACGAGAGGTTTCCCTCGTCCTACTTTGGTTCTTTTTTTGTCACGATACTTACGCTCTCGTTTTGCGATCTCACACAATCAGGGATGAATTTTTCGAACCTTTGTGCGGTGAAATTGCGGCCCTTAGAAAATTGAATATTGTACATTGCATATGTATGTTATTCTCGATCTTTTGTACGACCAGAAAAGATCATACGAAAGTGGGTTGGCCTGTGATTGATCGGCCTTGCGTAAGAAATGAAAAAGCGACCGAGTTTCAGTAGGGTAACCGATTGCATCAGCGCGCTTTGCCCCCTTCGTTGCGCTTAGGCTCTTATATTCGAGCACGCAATCAGCTAGTTATTTTGATAGCTAAAAAGAACCGTGCCATCTGCGTTGTTCCCCCGGAGAGATAGAAAGTGTACATGAACGTACGATTTCGGTTCGATACTCGAGGCTCGCGCGTTCCTGTAAAGTTTCTCGAAAAAATTTCTATAAAATTACCCGCTCTTGGGTAAAGACTATTATGATCTTACAATTAGCAAATGTTATTGTATAACAACTTTAAGCGTATTAATAATTGAGCAACGCGTCTGTACAGGAAAAGGAGAAAGTGGAGTTGTATATAACAGACATAAATATTCAATAGTTTGTGCTAGTTCACGATAAACAAAGTGAGGTGGAGCGAATCAAGACTGTTTATAGACAATGTAAATTTCATATTTGCCACATTGTTAGAAGACAGTATCAGCGCACAATTTTAATTAATACGCCGCGCGAGAGATACGGCGAACATATTATTCAGCCGCTAGAAGTCCAGAAGTCTATCGCAAGACACGACGATGATTACCGTATAGCGATTGATTTTGTTGTGTGGAGAGAACACGCGTAGTGGCAGTTATGGCGCGGCGGTTCGATAGAAGGAAGGGGGAAAATTACTAGATACAGCACAATTGCGACGAAGGGTAGTCCGAAAGGACGAAGGGAGGAAGGGGAGAACAGAGGCCAGGTGTATTAAAAGTCAGGCTGTGTGTGCGAGGTACAATGACCTCGACTCATATCGACGTTCAATCTCCGACATCCATCTTTCTTACATTTGCTTTCACGAGGCGTACGTAGATGTATACATTCAGCTCGCCCGATCAGTACATTTCTAGCCGCGGAGAATATTTTACTCTACACGATCGCGCGGTCGCCTCGGTGCGACGTAAGAGATTTTCAGAAATTCCATTTTCTTCATCGAAACGGTCGGACGCGCGCGGGATACTTGGTAAATT
Source organism: Vollenhovia emeryi (assembly GCF_000949405.1). NCBI lineage: Eukaryota > Metazoa > Arthropoda > Insecta > Hymenoptera > Formicidae > Vollenhovia > Vollenhovia emeryi. The sequence continues at coordinate 1,453,995 of NW_011967212.1, read as the reverse complement.
AATTAGGCTAAGCCACAGCTTCGTTCTTCTCGTTTCGTCCTCCCCATCTCCACTGGATATTGGCTATAAATAATGGAATTATGTAACTGCTGCTAGGGGCGGACAAAGAAACCCGTTTCGTTTCACCTCGACCCTTTCCGCCCTGTCTCGTCCTCCCTCCGGAAACTTGGTAGCGCACGCTACTCTCACTTCCACCTTCGTATTATCCCACTTTCGTTCCTTGTTGCTCTTTCAATTTTTAACATCGGGAAGGTTGGCACAGCGAAACGACGAAACTTCGCGAGAAGAGCATTAAGCGAAATTTGCGATATCGGACAAGATATTGCTTCTTCACACTTCTCCCGGCACTGTCCGTCGCGAGATAATCCTCAAATGTTAAATATCATTTCGTGCATTGTGTTCTCTTGTTATTTTTTAATTTCTATAGTTTATTGGATCGACGGATTCGATAATCTATTTACACGTTCGTTTTTTACCAACTCCCTATGCGAATGGTTCGCAATATAAGATATATGCACGTTATATATATATATATATATATATATATATATATAATATATATATAGGGCTTTGTTTATCCATTTCGTGAAATAACGTCCAAACAGTCGGATGCGCGGTTAATGTTTGTTTTTTCATTTTTCTTCTTTCCAGGCGAACATCGATCGGATAGATAAACCAACGTTACGTGATATTGCTTTGTCCACACTCTACGACATGGTTAAGAAAATTGTAGATAAAAGTAGTGTGCGTTAAATTGGAAGGCGTAGGCTTTGTTTACCGTGTTCCGAAGTTTATGAAGAGTAATCGCCACTATCGATTCGGTGACGTCACTGTCATCCTATGGAAAGCTTTACGCGATAGGCAATTTTATAATCTACTGGTGTCTCTCTCCAGTACTCGTATATAGTCATCTTAGCAACAGTGCTCGGCGTTGCGCGAGACGAATAATAATTGAACAAAGTATAGTTGATTAGTTGAATAATAATCGTACAATATAAATGAATTGGTAGCAATTGTTGAGCGATTGATGTCATCAGAAGTCAATGCTCGAGCTTGAAGAAGCAACCGTGCAGTTGCCTGCTATTGCCAGGAAAGTGTATATGCGCCACACGAAAATTTACGTCGCGATATTTACTCTAACTAGATTCTTCTGTTGTTTTTATCGAAGTGACAAACGAGGCCAATCGATCGGGCACATCCGTGTATATAAATTGCGCAACATGTTACCCCTGCTAACGGTGCGCACTGGCGTATATGGTTTATTATGCCTCACAGTTCAACGAGTTGGATGAAAAATCGATAATACCCAAATTTCTCTCCCTAACCGTAACATAAGTTGATCATGCTCTTCATTCGCGGTTGTGTTACGTCCGTACCTATTTCGGTATGTTTCCGTTATGGCCTATAGCCTTAAAATGTTGAGATAGTTTACCATGAGAAGGTGAAGCTTTCCTTTCGTAAACTCGTACATCTCTTTAACAATCTTGAGTAAAAAATACCCTGATGTATCGAATGTCGCATGAAAAACTGTGTCGCTGCACGAGTAAAAATTTGGGGCTTATGTTGAACCTTTAATTCTATTGTACAGTAGGTAGGACCTAAGGCAGTAAAAGAGGTCGAACTGCAAGTACAAAATTGACTGATAGTGTCGGAAATTTCTACTTTTGCCAATTTAACATTAAAGTAGATCCTTCTAAGTAGAAGCTAAAATAAATTTTTAGAATTAAAGATTGAAGGGAGGAGTAAAAAATATAATGTCGTCAAAGTAGGCTATTGATGGTCTATGTAGGTGCATAGATCATCTAAGTGGGTGTAAATTATCCTTCAAAATGTCAAAATAATACCAAGACTTCGACTCGGGTAAATTTGTCAACACATTTGACTCTGTTAAATCTGCACTTTGGATCAAAATTGGATGCGATATTGAATCTACAATATATATTTATTTCACATAAAGGATGTAAATTGTACTCAAGGATATTAGTTTCACATGAAGCTAGGAGCAAGGATCTTATAATCTACTTTAAGACCATGCAACATTCTGAGAACGACGGTTAATTGCATTATTCCCGTAACTAACGATTCCAGCAATTTTCTTCATAAACTCTAATAAGCTTCGGATCACCGCGCAGCAGGTAGCAGAAAAACAGCTAATCAAAATTACCGAAATAGCTCATTCACGTAGTCCCATTATCCTGCTCCACATTCGGCGATGCGGAGCGAACGAAACGAAAAAACGGGGACCTTCCGATGGAGGGTCCTGACCTCGGTGCACCGCGCGGTTCGTCTCTCGCTTTTTTTTTTTCGTTTTACAGGCAATAACGCGACATAATCGCACGAGAGACTCAAGAGGGACGCGGGCTCTCGACACGCTGGCGAACTCGCTAGGGTAGGGTAGGTTTTTTTTTGTACGTTAGCGCACGAATATACGTGCGCAGGCCAGCGGGCAGAAGCGGCCGCGTGCATAATGTATGAGTGACGCGAAAGCCCGTCATTTCAAGCCGCACAGCCGTTTTCCTTTTGTGACATCGATCTGGTGGTGTCTCAATAATTCAGCGCGGGAACGGCGCAAGGCGTATACCCGCCACCATCGCGACCACCACCACCATCGCCGCTACTACCACCACCATCGCTATTATCACTATTACTGCCTGGCGCGGCTACCACTACGCGCGATCGCCGTCGTCGTCGACTGTACCAACGTCGACGACACCACCATCCGTGGCTCCTTCCTTTTTCTTCCTCGAGGTTCTAGTACGCTGACCACCCGAGCGCGAGGCCGCCCCTCGTCGTGCGTCGCACGCGCGATCTCATCCGAGGCGCGATCGAGCCCGCAAACTCGTCGACATTCCCTCCCCCCCCCCCTTTCATCCCCTCCGGCAAGAAAGACGGTACACGCTAGCCTTCCTCGCCGTCAGCCACCCTCGCGGCGCAACCCCTCGGCCACGCGACCTCGACAATGCCACCCCTGTGTCCGGCTGTCACTGACAAACGCCTGACTGTGAGGTAACGACAAATTAACGCTGCGAGGCCCAGCCGCGTGACAAAGCCGCGATGGAAGTGTTTTATACAGAGGGAAATCCGGAAACGGGGTAAACTCGGCGACGCCGGGGGAAAAGCGAGGCGAACGAGGTATTGCGGGGGAAAAAAATATGTAGATCGTCTAACTAAATTCCAATTTTTATTTCGAGTTGCCGAGTTAAACGCGTATAAATGCATACGCCTGCTTATACGCAAGATAATTAAAACAGTCGCACTTTTCAAGCAACGCGAATATTTGGCGGTGCAATTATAATTACAAACGGATTTGTATATTTTATACACGACTGTGCAGCAATCATTAATGAGCTGTCCGTTTTTATATGAATAATTTGTGCGCTTCGAACAGAATCTTGTAAATAATCAAAGACATTTGCACGCGCGGGAAATAGAGAAACGGTAATTTTTGAATAAAAATATCACCTGGCAGGTAACGTCGCATACGAGGAGAAAGAAAGTTCGATGTATAGCCCGACGCATCTTTAGTCTTTCTGGTGCCAAGCCAAGTATATTAGTTTTTTCTTCAGTCACATGAGGATGTGCACTAGTCTTTTACGTTGTAACCGCTATCGTAGCATTTTAATATTGTAAACGGAGGAAAGACTTGAGCGTAAAATGTCTTCTGCGTCCGCCCAAAGGTCAGAACGTAGAAGTTTTATATGCAAAGTATATGAAACTGCATGTATACGCAATATATATATATATAATTATACATTTTTTGTAAACGTTTGTGAGAAAAACTCTGCATTTTGAACAAATGTACGTGTATTGCAACTTGCAATGTGGTAACGGTGCAGATTCATTTGAATTGATAAAATAATTATTTCTACTAAAAAACTTTCTGAAAAAGGGACACGTGATATTGTAGCAAACATCGGCCTGTTTCTATAACACAAAGGAGACCGTACCGTAGCGTTATCGTTAACGTGTTTAGATATGTAATATCATAATATTTATTAAAAAAAACATTCATTACGCAGCCATGCGAAATATGCGACATAAACGTTTGTAATGCGCGTAGACTTTGAAATTAATCCCTTTATGCGTGTACAGGTTCACAGACTAAGTACAAAGCCAACAACCTTGTATATTAACTTCATGCATGAGCTAGCATAAGTAGATTACAGTTACTCGCCGACTTTGCGAGTGTTCATATAAAGTCGACCGTATTGCATATTCACGTCATGAATGTGCCGGCATAATTATAACACGTTATCAAGTTATATGTAGCCGTTCCGGCTGGCGGTAAATTGAAAAAGTTGAAGATTCGGTGAAAATTCGTGCCGACTATTGTCGAAGGAGCGAGACGACCGGTGCTGCACAAAGGATGCGCCCTGCGCGATATAGTCCGCGAGCTTTTAGCTTCCTTGTATCCCGCCGGGTAGGTAGACGCGTCTTCCGACGCGAGCAGATTCTTTTGTAAGCATATTTCGCGCTTTGTGTCTGCCCGCGGGTCGTAATGCGCCCGCCATCCTTCTCGCGCCCGGGCTGAAATTAAGGTTTCGCGCGTTACATCTAATTTCACGAGCTTGGAAAGCCCGGCTTTCTCGAGCGAGAGACAATACTTCGCAGACTGTCGCTTTAACTCGCGAAGGACAAATTAAAGTGTCTCCGCGGCCAGCGGACGGGACGCCTCTCGGTCCACTTTGCGGAGAGGCGAGACCGGGAAGATAGGCCTCGCGCGGAGAAGGGTTTCCGTGGGACGAGGCCGAAGGGACGACGGGGCCGGAGGCGTGTACGTATCGAGGGCAACTGATATCGACTGGAGGGACACATCCACGGTCTCGCTGGCAGAAGAGAAAAGGTAGAGGAGCCACTATCTTATGTAATATTTACCCCTCTTGCCTCCTCATCTACCTCGTCGCTACCTATTCCCTCTTATGCCCTTGCCACTCCTCTCGTACGACTTCCCTGGCCTCCCTCGTGCCCACCCTCCTCACCCCCGAGCGTGTACCTATATACCGCTCGACTCTCGTACGCGTCTCTTCCTCCTCTCATCCGCCGCCCGTTCTTTCTATCAGCGCGCACCATCTTTTCTTCGTTGCGCTCGTACGGTCTACGAGGCACATATATCGGCTTATAAGACCGCCGGCGCGTCCTTTTGTTTACCCCGCGATAACTATCGTCGATCGTTACGACGTCGGTTACACCCCAAGGCGGTAATACCCGTGGGTGTAATAGATTCGCGGAATTTCCGAACGAAAACTGCGACCCGCAACCGCATCGACTTCGTCGTCGCGTCGCGTTAGTTCTGGTCGGTTTAGATACCGCCAAATTCCACGGCGGTTATCGCAACTCGAACTTTATCGTCAAGTAACGACGACGGTTACTTGCCGGTGGTTCGCGAGTTACGTCGAACTTGGTTCTCTCTCGCCGGAGAGAGCGCGGGGAATCCTTTAGCCGTAGCCTATAACAACGTCGAGTGTTAATCGCGTTTAACGTCCGCTGATTTTAACTATTAATTCCACATTCGACACGATCGTAATCCCGCGCGCGGGACGCGCCATTCGCGCGTCAGATCGATGCAAGTTTTATCGCGGGATTAATGCGTCCTACGATTAGTTATGTAACAGCCCCCGCCGTTAATCGCGCGAAATTCGGCCGAAAACGTAAAATTCGGCGCGCGAGAGAGGGGGGGAGGGGCATAATTGTTATGACTGCGCGTCGGGTTTTCTCGCGGGGAGGCAGGCGCTTATAATCCGATTCTCTCCCCTTTTGCTCTGTTTTCATAGCCGCGTTCTCATACCCGCGTTTCTCTATTCTATAACGTCCTTTTTTTTTCTCCCCTCTGCCGAGTCACTTTGCCGTTCCATCCACCGCGCGCCCGCGCCGCCGTAATCAGGTTGCCGCTTAATGCCCGTGAAACTGAATAAAAATGCAATAGAGCGTCACGAGGTTATCGAAATCTACTTTCCCGTAGCGCAGCGCGCGCGCTGCGTGCTGCGATATATCGATTCGTCCACTTTGCGAGCGCGGACGCGGCTCGCTCGAAAAACACATTGGTCCTCGGCGCGGGCGGCGCGGCGCGGCGCGGCGGGGACGAGCGTTCGAGGACGAGCGGGGGTGGCGGAGGAGCGTGCGGGCGACGCCGAAGAGGACCGGGGGGGTCGAGGCTGCTTCCCGGAGCTTGGGGCGGGCCGGGAGGGTGGGACGCTTTCGCCAAGTTCTTCGGGAGAGCTTGACCGGGACGTTGACGCCGGAGAATCGAGGTCGGCGAGCGCGGTTGAACTTTCTGTCAAAGTGTACGTGTTGTACAGCGGGTAGCCCCTCGATCACCCGGGCGAAATCAAAGCGTAAAATCAGCGAAAGCTTTTAATGCCGGCGTGCGGAGAGAGTCGAGTGATCGAGGTTGGCGCGGAGTACGCTATATTTTTCTTCGCCGCCGAGCGTTTCGCATCCCTCTGCCCATCACCGCCGCCGCACGCACCCCCGCCCACCTCGACACTCCGCGTCAATTTTTCCCCGTGCTCCCGTCGAATCGGGGAGCGCTCGGCACCGCGATCGGGCTTCGATCGGGCTTCTCCGAGAACGCCTGCACACGTAGTATTAATGCAAATTCGCCGTCGTCGCTTATTTCGCGCTTTCTCGCGCTTTCGGCAGGAGCTTTCGGCAGAAGGAGACTGACGTTTCGGGATATCGGTTTATCGGGTGCCGTCGCGATGCGGCAGGAAAGTTCGCATCTTGCGCTATTTGTTTTGCGCGATGCAAAACTTGATAAGGCATGAAATTGTCGGTAAACAACTCGAGTCTTGAGTCTTACTTTGATTTACCGAGAGAGCGGTAGATCGCAGCGAGATACACCATCCAGCTCCAAGTTTGCAGTTTCGGTTGCCTCGCGCGGCCAAACTCTCCCTTCGCGCGAATAAATTCAACTCTGTGCCTCCACGTTAAATAATATCACGGCCGCCGCGCTCAATTTCTTTCAACTCGCGCCGAGAGGCGGAACAAGTCGAGAGGGACAAAGGGCGAGTGTGCCGGTTCGGACAACCCCTCCGCGCGGAGAATCGATCCTGGCCCACGATAATCCGGTTAAATCGTAGCGGCGTCATGATTCTGGAAACTGAACGGCGCTGACCGGGCCGAGGCCTTAATAGCGGCGGCGATGCACGCTGTTGCGGAGCCGCTGTTGCGTAACGCGACGCAGGCTGCGGCCGTATTTAACCGTGACAACGAGTCGCAGTACGGTTGTCCGCGGCATTTATACGGCCGTACACAAGCACGGCTGGTACATGTGCAATTTGCAAACGGCACCGGGCGATAATGGCGGCGCCCGGAGACGTATTAAAGGCGAATTGCGAAAACAACGACCGGCGGTGAGCGGCGCCATAACTCCACCCGGCGGATGACCGACGAGCCCTCGCCGGAGCTCTCCTCCGGGTGCCGTTGACCCTTGAGTGACCCAACGTGACAGGCCGTAACGACTGGAGGAGACCCCTCGGAGACCACTCTTGATGAGGGTCCAAGATGGATACCCGGCAATATTTTCGCGCGCGAGGCGTCGCGGCGATTTCCCCCCCCCCCTCCCCCCCGAAACTTAACTTCTCCGTCTCGCCTCTCGGTCGTCGTCCCGGTTGTCGTCGACGGCGTCGTGGGAGCACGGGCGCGAAAGAAGCGGACCAAGTTTCGACGCCAACTCCGTTCTCTGTTTCCCGCTACGTGTGTTACGGGGAGCGAACCGACCGAATATGGCCGCCAGCTGGCTGGATGCGCCTCCCGCGGTGGCTCGCTGCGTATTCCGGCAAGTGCATCTGCTCGCGTCATTATTAATAATCTCTCTGTACGTGTTCGCGCGCGTGTGGCGTTCAAGCCGTTTTATTCGGGCTGCTTCCGGCCATTCGTAGGGCGAACGAATTAATCCTATCTCGTCACACGACTTTTTCTTGTTTTCTCGTGGATTACGCGTCTTTAATGTCTTTTCTTTTCTCATTTGCGTATACAAGACCCTAGCGCTTTTCAGTGCCACGTTGAGCACACGTTACGATTATCGCGTACCTTCGAACTACGCCACGTCCTTCTTTCGGTTCACTTAGGAGAAACGTACTGATGAATGAACAGAGACAAGGTGCAAAGTAGAGAGCGAAGACGGACGATTTCAGCCAACGACCTCGCCGCCCCTCGTCCCCTGTAACTTCCTCGTTTTGTTCGGTAAAATAAAATTGTCCGCGCCGCTTCCTCCTCTCGGTAGCGACATTTATCTTAGATTAATCTAGGAAAGTGGGTTCGTCTCGTCGATACAGTTTTCGAGTCAGAAGTGATAAACGCGGGGCTTCGTTTCTTCTGCTTTATAGCGGAGCTATAGACAGGCGGCTCTTATGGAACGCTGGATAAACCGACGATCGACGTTATTTCCGAATCCTCTTGAATTTACTTTGCCGCGATATAAATCGTTTGAACGAAAGAAACGTTGTTTCCTCGAAAATGACGCACTCGACGCTCGTCGCGATGAAACGTCGCTTCAGAAACGCGTATTTCTATAATAAAAAGTGTTCCGTGTAACTCACGCAATATTAACGAGCAAATGTTAATTGAGATCTACTGGTATTGTAAACGTTTGTTACTTCTAATGGTAAGGATATAAGTCAAGGGGGTAACCACTTAATGTAATCATGGGACATTGTCTCCGAAATCATTATGTAATTGTTTTGCCTTTATTTTCAAGTTTCTTCACTTGTTAGACAATGGACATTACATTTGAACATTTTATCAACTTGTTTTCATCTTCCCAAAAAATTTACTTCTTTTAGTGAATATCCAAATATATATCATACTTAGTTCACGTCTATAAGCGCGTATTGTTTTTTCCATAATAAGACTGAAGTAGTTGCTGTTAGGACAGTGAGTTGATACACCTTTGCGCGCAAATTTAAAACAAGAAACAATAGATGCAAATACAAAATTGCTTCTCATCAAGACCACGGTTAGACTGGTGGGAAAAGTGGGCAGTGAGAAAACATGTCTTCCACCTAACCGAATACTACAATCTTAATTGAAATTACTTGTACAAGCAAACGCTTGTCAGTAAAATCAAAAAGATATAATGTTTTGAGGAAATCTAACAGGTCTCAACAACGTCGCCTATTTTTAAAAGTGCATATAAGAAAATAATTTGCAATTAGATGAAATTATTTGTAATCAGGTGAAATCGTATGGGATCTAATGAAATCATGTAATCGGTGGGACAACATTTTAGTTAGTGGTTACCCCCTTGGATATAAATAACAAGCTCTTGAAATGTATACAGACAGTCTTAAGTTTTTCCTCGCCGGCGTTTCACGATCGCAAATCGGTTCTGGCATGCGAACACGCGCGCGAAACTGTACACCGTAAGATAATTCCATCTCTGCTCAATATGCAATCAGGTAATAAGGCACTGCTTGATGACCCGGAGGTGTATCAGTGCCTGGAGCAGGCGCTAACGCAAACGAACTTTGCTTCGTTACCTGCTTGAATATTCAGGAGTTTCGCGCGTGCCCGCGGCCATTTGCCGAGGCTCAATATGTTTGGCAATATGTAGATGGCCCCATAAATATCGATGGCGCATAAGGGATGCCTCGTAGAGGTGTATCGCCAAGGTATCGTCGCACACCCCTGACGTTGCGATCGTAAACTGGCGAACCCGCCAAACGGCCGTCGACACGATCTCTCAATGCCGTCGCGAGACGCGAGAGGTTCTCCAGATTTCTCGCGGACTGAACGCGCGGATATCTCGGAAAGCCGTGCGAGCAATGCCGGGAACAACGAACCGATCCAGATCTTATTTATTATTGGTAATAATTCGTATATGGCTCAAATGTGACAAACACAAATTTGAAGGAATAAAGGAAGAGCCGTGACAGGGTGTTAGTGTCTAAATATTTCATATTCTAAATTTATTGCGAAAAATGTTACCTCAGCCAGGGTTTGAACCTGAACCACCCTCTCGCTACACTGCGAAAAAGGTCTTTGAAAATTTATTTGTGGCATATAATGTTTATTTCATTGAAATAAACGTTATATGCCACAAATAAATTGTCAAAGACTTTTTCTCACTGTAGGCGGGCGTCTCAACCAGTTCGACCACCGAGGCACATGGAAATATTCATCGCAATAAACAGTTATAGTATAATGGGTATATACCCCATTATACTACCATTCATTGTTAAAGCAAAGAATTTCATAATTCGCCCGTGATAAATAAAAATTTGTAGTTAAGAAACATGCATCTGTACATCAACTAAATTGCGGCAAAATCTCTCGGCAATTAGAATTCAAGTAAAAATCGTCGTTTAAAACCATTTTCTTCTTCGAACGGAGTCAATCGTTATCTTAAGAAATGCTAAGGATTTCGCAGAATGATGCGCAAAATGTGTAGTGACAGTCATTGAACAAGGTAATTTGAATAATAAGTAAGTTTTAGTCGACCTGAACTGATACGTGTTTAGTAAAAGAAAAATACAACGCGACGTTTCGACCAAGGGTTTCCTTCCTTTTCAAGCATGTTCCAAAAGTAACACCCGATAATCGGGATTACAGAGCTCATCAAAGATACAGAATAGATTAATAAATAAGGTAATTTGAAACGTTGGGAATGGAATTTTCAATTCCGTAGGCGAGATGAAAAACTCTCAATGTTTATGTTTGTTTTTCTAGCCGCGCGGTACCGCGCGACGTTCTGCGTATGTACTATTGTTTACGCGAAGGTCGTCGCTCTATCACTCGCCCGCCGAACGTCGAGCCGGCAGGCAGTGTCGAGAGTCTCTTCGCGCGTGTTACTTTTACGTTATCAGTTTCCGAGATGTGATTGCGACGAGCGTGGGCGTAAAATACTAGTGATTTCTACACATTTATCAATAATCAGTAACGTCGATCAATTATTAAGCCTCTACAGCTTGTAATGAGAAACGATTTGCATGTTGAGAGCGCCGGCTTTTTTCAACATAGATATTTCGCGAGACCAACTCGTCTAAAATATGAATGTAAATCGTGGTGCTTTGTCGCGATTACGCATCGCGCTGTGAATTATCTATCGATTTCAGTGTAATCTGTTTTTCGTTTTCGGGCAAAGAGGGAGATTTGTGATTTGTGATTTGTCGGTGTATATCGCTTGGGTGTTTGCGTTGTTCGCTGTAATTCGTTCCGTCGAAATTTTACAGTTCGAAAAGGCAGGAAGTAGGCAAAGTTGTGGCTTATCGTGCGTCGTTACGTTGTATCTCGAAGTGTGATAAAAAATATCTCGGTTAACAATTGCTATTAACAATGACTTGATCATAGTGAATGTTTCGCTCGCGTAATTTATTTCGCGTAAGGATTAGATTGACGATAAGGTTTGTAAAATATCGTCTCGTGGACCAAGTATCTCTCTACCGCAGCTGCTTATATTCCAATGCTCGCATCGCGTTTTATATCGCCAATTCGAAAGTGATTTATTTATTGCTACGTACTTGCGAATCAAGAATGCAAGACAACATATGCCGGTTTGAATAATTTACGTGACGAAAAGACACACGACGTATGTTGATAACCGTGCGGTGTTCATACGTGGTGTACGAAATTTCGCGCGATCTTAATCATTTTAGTGAGTGAATATTGTGTATGTGTGTGTGCAAGAAGGAAATCTGAGAGGAGGAGGTCTGGGAGGCATCGGGCAACGGCGGGGCAACCACGAGGTGAGTGTTTTATATTTTATATTATATATTATTTGCCACTTGTAAAATTGAGCATTTGCTTTCTTTTTGTTATAATTCGAACGATTTGAACAAGAGTTACAGACGAAAAGATACGTTGAAATTTTGTAACTGTATATTTAAAAGGAAGACTTTTCGTGCGAATACTCTATAATTATTTTATTAAATGTCAATTTAAAGAAAATATAAGATATTTAATTTAATGCAATACTTTTGAATTTAACTAATTATTCTGTAATAATCGTATATTTTTGTATTTTACAGTTCAACGTAGTTCTACAACCCCGCTGTTGCGCACCGTGTCGGTGAGTAGTGCATTACTTTTTATTTTACATTGGCGTAATGGATCTATGTAAAAATCGCATATAAAATGTACGTTGGTATTTAAGAATACACAGTTTTGCAAATAAATACGAGCGGAGTTTTCTTAGATCCATAGCGTTTCTACTTGAAACTGGATGGATTAGAAAACTGATTGGAATAAGTGAATAAATGAATCCTGAAATATAATTACTCGATTTATGTGCACTCGCACGCACATGCAAATATCATGAAATAGAAATGGTTGTTTCATATAAGATTTATAGAAGATCTAAGGAACTTCATATATTTTCAGAGGTAAACACCATAATGAGATAGTATATTAATCTTAACTTGGGCAATCATTAGTAGTGCGATGTTGTATGACATGTTATAAATGATTAAATTTCCAAATTTAATTACGTAGATGAATAACGATAAATGATAAAACAGGGAAAATAAAATAAACAAATATAAAGTATTAATACTTTTATGGTACAAAACTTTTATTTAAATTTCGCCATGATGTTCATCTCTTGGACGATGGGCGATGAAGAAATAAAATATTTATGTATACAATACATGAAATAAAAATAAATTGACATGTTAATAAATTGACAGTCGTTTATAATCTATCCATACATTTTAATAAATTTACTTTTTCGTCATGTATGTATTTTATATCGAGTGTTTTCAACAATCGTACAATATTTAAACATTAGTTTGCAATATATATATATAATCGTTCAGCTTTCTGACTGTCTTTCATCGAAGCTATAAAATAGCACGTAATTCGCAGTAATATTTTCTGCACAATAATAAACTTATAATTACTTAACGCAGGAAAATTGATATTCGACACGACTGACAATTTTAATTCGAGAAAATTTATTGCGAAAAATCATCTCAACCAGGGTTTGAACCTGGACTTCCCTACCCTCTAGGCGGGCGTCCCACCAATTCGACTACTGGGGCTATTTATTCTTGTCATAATTACTCATTACTGTAAGACTATGTCAATTCATTTGGCGGAAACTGTCAAGCCGTCTTAATTTTCTTCGTTGAGTCCAGAATGGTATTTCGGAAGGGAAAAGGAAAATATGTGATAAGTTTGACTGAAAATTTTCGATAACCATTTATCACGGAGCTTATAGATAGGGGTGAATGATAAAATAAATTCACCCTGATGTTTTTCCGATGTTACGGTATGCTTGGCAGGAAGGTTGGCGGATACGATGGCACGATACGTTTGACCTGGTATGATAAGGTCCATCGTAATTTCGCTGGCGACTCGTTCTCGTTCCTCGGCTCCCGTTTGTTTAGCAATATCGCCCGGCTTAGTTACCATTTCTAATCCAGTCGAGTCAGCGACAGCAGTTCTCTTTACGAGTGTAGTCCGCGCGGCAACGACGTATCGTTCGTGGGATAGCGCGCGGCGGCGTGTATCTTCAGTGTGCACGCTCTTAACGCGGAATGGTGAACGGCGAACGGTACCGATATGCGCAACTTGGGAAGTCCTTGCGAAAGTTGTTACCGCTGTAACATTCAAGCGCGTTTGATGGAAGCATATAAATGTAAATGTAGGCACACGCTGCGCGCGACCTATGCATAAATAGAAGTTCCGCGCGTATTAGACGAAAGGAAATGAAAATTCTGCTTGCGCACGAAATACGAAAATGTAATAAAGCGGCGTTATTCCGCAGCGGGATTTCCATAAGCAACGCTGTAGTCAAATTCGCTAATATTTTCTACAATCTCGCGCGATCTCTCCGCGGAATCCAGGAAGGATTCCGATGCGACTGACGCGTTAAACGCCTTTGCGGGAGGATCAATCCCTCTCGACGACGAACGGACCCGTCCCTTTCGCCCCCGCGCCGCGAGGACGCCGCGTATTTCAATGATCGACCAGACGTTGCGCGACATCGCGCCGTCATGCAGGCGTCGCCGGCGACGGACCGATAATTCTAAGTATCGACGTGCCGTCCTCCCACGAGGACACGTCGCCATCAGGAGGCAATTGATATTAAAGTCCCGTGCGATCGGGTCGGGATTGGTCCGGCGGATCTGGGCCAGGCAGTTGCTATATTGAGAATCGTAAAGGATGTCGGGGAGAGGCGATCCCGAAGGTTTTCGTCCTAGACGGAGAGGAGCCGAAGGCAGTTGAGAATGGCCGAGGCAGTTCTATGGGCTGGCTTATCGCTTGCGAACAGGCGCGCTTTTTCCTCCGGCGCTCTTTTCTCGCTTTTCCTCCCTCGGTCATTTTCCCAGGCACCGTACGCTCCCCGCGACGCCGTCATCCATTCTCTCTCTCTATCTCTTTTTCTCTCAGGCCGTCCTCCCCTTTGCGCTCCACACTCGTTCTTACATCCTGCCACGCACGTAGTGATCCTATCGCCAAATTATACTTTTATCCCACCCTGTATATTTGCCACTTCCTTACAAGCGTTTAATGCACCGGATTATATAACATGACGCATGCACGTCGAGGATACAGCCCTTCTATTCGGTTCACCGGGACGCATATTACGTCAGTCAGATTACGAGTACGAAAAAGAAGTCTGTGCCTTAAAGCAAAATGATGATCGGCAGAATTATGATCGGCTTAAAGGGTTGTTGGCGATGTAATGATAGCGAAGCGTTCGCGTCGTTGGGGAAAATCGTACCTGCGCGCTATTATGATCTCCGAGAGGGAAACGCGAGAGACGTCGTTTTCGAGAAAAATAACGACTCTAATAATCCCGATAGGCAGGTCGGTTTTCCTCCGCCCAGTCTTTAAGCCCTCAGTCCCCCGTCTCTCTGGCAGTCGCTTTTCGGAATCGCATCGGCGAAGAAACTGTTTTCGGGGAGGACTTCTTCTCCCTTTCTCGCCCCCCCCCCCTTGCTCTCATCTCTATCTCTATTCCGCCGCTTCCTCGGTTGTTCTCTCTCCCTACCTGACACGCGGGGGTAGATACCCGGCGCCCAGATATTTCGAGGGTTTCCCATTTCCACCCCCGGGGGCGAGGAATATAGGAGCGAGTAAAGGGGGATGGAAACGAGCACAATTCGCATGGGGGAGAACCTCGACCTTCCTCCAACCTTCACCCGGAACTGCCGGATAACATCGATCCGAAACATTCGAGCGCGGGGTGACTGTATCAGCGTGCAAGAACCGGAACGGAGCAAAAGAAGGTCAATTATCGTGGTCTGATACCTCGCTCGTCGTTTCTTCTATTTTCCTCTCTGCCTGCTCTTCCCAGTCCCCGCCCCCTCGCTACATTTAGGAATCGTTGAGCTTGCAAGTCGCTGAAAGCCGGACATTCCGGGGATTTCAAGAAGTTATAAGGGTTAAGGGATTTGGCTGGCACACTTATTGCCAGTTTTATGCCGATTAGACTCCGCGAGTCTCAGACGTTGTTTCGGTTATTCGCCTGTAATTATTTCACACTCGCGTTAGACGTCAGAAATTGACGCTTAACCAACGATCGATGATACATTCTCCACGAATTCTCCGGGTACGTTCTCCCCAACTTTTCGTTCATTCTACTTTAGAATTTAGATCTAGCGCGCGCGCTCGCGATCTTTTTCATACAGCCACGTTCCTTCGCGTCTCGCCGACTCATTCCCTCTCGCGTTACTGCGCAATTTCTCTCCCTCCGCGCCTGTGTCAATCTCTCTTTCTCTTTCGCCTGGAAACGTACTGGCCCGAGGGGGTCACCGAGTAATTGGTTTCATTCCCGAGGAGACAGGCTCTCGTCCCAGGTTCGGACTGGTGCCACGGTATCCCGGAATCCAGGCGTCTCTGTAGCGAGCCTGCCGTAGACGGCTAAGTAACGTACTTTCCTCGGATAATTATGCAGATGAAGCCGTTAGTTATGATAACGCCGCTGAGGACCTGGCTGCCTCCTCTCCGCCGGCTATCTCCGCCCGAAATACGTGGCTTCGGCAAATCTCTGTGAGATCAGTTTTCCGTACGCACACGTAAGCGCGCGCTAAGGTCACCGATGCATCGACAACGCGGAGGCTAAAGATGCGCGATGCATCATTATTTTGTAATAAACTCGGAGGGATGACCGTGCGTAACGTTTTATTTAGCCTCGGAAGATTTTCGAGCCACGACCTACCTGTACGATTTCTCGTGCAAGACCGTGGTGTAAAGATACAAGTTGGAACATTGCGCATGTAACCAATTTTTGGGGCAAATTGTTCTTCCCGCATTCAACCGCAATGATTTGCAGTTTGAAAGTTGGGACAAATTTCTGCTTGGTCAATTCGGTAGTTTGGGCCACTTCTGATTGGTTGACACTGCGCATCCACCAGATTACTTCACCTTGTATCTTTACACCATGTGCAAGACTGTTACATGTTCTCGTCAGTCCGGTATTTAGGAATCGTTGAGCAAGACTCTCCTTTTAAAAAAAAAAACATGCTGTCGAAGGTAGTTCGGTATATGGTATCTGGCGCGCGGTAGCGCCTCACGCATAGCGACAACGCTAGATTGCTATAGGATACGGTGACTTATCACATGTCTTTTGTTCAAAGAAGCAGGGCGCCCTTCGCATTTTTCGCTTTTCCCTTCACAAATTCGTATATTCAATTTGATGTCGAATTACATAAGTAATTCAGGTCGCGCGTTAAAGCTTCATATTAAATTCATGTTGAAAAGTGTTAGGGTGCCGCATCGCTGACGGGATCATAATATTCGAGAGAATATTTCATAAAACGTGAAATTATACCGATGAAATTATGATCGCAAGAGATCTGACGTGGGTCGGAGCGTTACATTAAATTCGGCTGTAAACGAATGTTTACACGTGTAATCGCCGATTAATTCTCCGGCAAACGCAGAGAAGCGCGTGTTTGCGCGGTGCGTATCTTTTGCAGGCAGGCAGATGCGGCGATTTGTATTTACGTACTCTCGGCGATGGTGGCCCGCGTACGCATCGATATTCACAACCGTCATTTACGGACCGCCACCGTTGTCATTTGGAAACAATTATCGCGCTTTCCCGTTGCGCTTAACGCTACGGCACAATACCGGGACACATCATTTTGTGCCGTAGTGGTTCGGAAAACCAGATAACGCGGCGCGCGTGATATGCAAGATCGTAAATTCGGATTTTATTAGCGAAACAGCGCGCGAACGAAACGCCGTTTGTCCTCTCGGTGCGTCGCCCGTGCGTGCAGGAATTAATTGAACGACCGTGCTAAATGATGCACGATTTAATAAAGTGCGCGTCTCAGAGGCCCGTAAATAGGGCACGAACTGCGCTCTCGACGGGAATTGCACGTGCATCGCGGATGTAAAGCTCGGCCGTTTTCGCGTTGTTCGACAGGGATTCGAAAGTGAAATCGCGCGAGAGTAATTACTTTTATCTACGGCATCGATATCTCTCCCTTTCCCGTTCTTCCCTCTACCTATCTTTCGACATCGAGAGTATTGTTGGCATCGATCCGAGCTGGTATTAACAACCGTAACATTGGATATTAATTAAACATTGATATCTGCAATCCAAAGATTTATAGAGTAATAATCTCTTGACATTACTCGCGGGATACTCCCTGTAGAAAGAAGTCTTTATGTTTTTGTAACATTGCTTCTGCAGTAATGTTTATTCTTTTCCAAGTCGCGCGCACTTACGCATGCACGTTGTTGAACATCGAGTTCATACAAGACTGTAATATATTAGAGCCGAGCGTCTCTGCCGGTGCACCTCGTGCACCGGCGCAGTTATTAATTTCTTTCTCTTTAATTTTACGCCAACTCGCCCTTTAATAAATAATTTAACGATTTAATCGTATTATAATGTGATTTCACGGAATATCGAGCACTAATTAATCATTCATGTCTCATCGTAAATGGCAATTTTACGGTGTAAAATCGATAATGTCATTAATTAGAAACCGTATCCTTTGGCGGCGGAGATCGATCTATATTAATGCGACCGTCAATAATCCTATCCTTCCTCACGAACGGTCTCGGAGAAGGTTTTCTCTGGAAACCGAGCACGTGAGACGATTCCGACTTAGCCGAGGGCGCTCTTAATTGTGAGCGTGCGGCCTGCGGACTTAAGGGTGTAATATTAAGGGCGAACGTGACTACTGACCGCACAGCACATCGGTATTCCCCTTCAGGTTCTCGGCATACCGTTATCCCCATACGAAACGTGACGTCATCAACCGCAAACACATATCTGACAAACGCGCGGGAATAAGCCTTTACGGATCTTCATTTGCATCCGTCGCGCCGCTCGCCGAATTTCACACAGTCGGAGCTTCTTCCACCCGTGTCTCCAAATAACGGGATCAGCCTCGCTGAAATGTTTATTACTGCGAATTGTTAATTTATATTAATGTTAATTTACACGGCCGCGTCTGTACGCGATAACGCTACGCGGTGCCCGAAATAAATCGATTATTTATTCATGAATATATAAAATAAACAGGAAAACACTTTGTTTGCCTTTCGCGATTATTTATAATCTAGATAAATAACCATATTGATTAACATTATAAACTGTTTGCTGAATTCTGAAAGCAACGGTTAATAATTAAATGATGCAATGGGAGCGCAAATAACCGTGGATTGTAGATATCAAAAATTCCCCACCGCGACCGTTCTCGCGCGCGTCTTGTTTAATCTTTGGGGGCGATATTGAGAAACTGAAATTCTGCTAATTAATTCGGGAAACGCGCCCTCGTTACAATGATTAACGGTCGGCGCTCGTGTAGGATCGCGCATCGTAATCCATCCGTGCTTATTAATCGCATTACTCTTACATAACTGGCAGTATCATTATAGCGGCGGCTCACGCACTTGCACGTAAACACCCCTCGGAATCTTGCCTCGATGTGTTTGCATTAGGACACGCATTTGGCGCGCGCGCACGCGTGCGCCAGGATGCACTTGCGCGCGAATTCGCGACGAGACGAAATAGGACAAGTGTCGAGTGAGTTAAAAACCCGAGTAAAAGAATTGTTAGAGCTAATTCAGGCAGATGACGGCTCCGATAAGGATGATAACAGGATTCCTTAAAAAGGGACACCCTACTATTGTCACGTCAAAGCCTTATTAAATATTTCAGAAGATTACTTGACCATGTCTGACAAATTTTAATATTCGAACTCACAACGTTTCGACCATGGTTTTTGGTCCTTCTCAAGTGATTTAACAAAGAAATTACAGGTAGTTTCAAGAAAGAGTTGATACATAAATGAGTTAACAAATAGATAAGTTATATAAATTACAGTCCGAAGTATAACGATTAAGAAGTAAAGTAAGATTAACGATTTGACAAATAAATGAGTTACATAGATTAAAGTCGTAAGTATAAATGTAGATGTCATGAAAATGGTTTTGTCGAAGTCATGATTAAACTCTGTTAATACGCATAGCATTGTTGGAAGCTGACGTAAAGTGTAGTGTTGCACGCAAAAAGAGC
>NW_011967212.1:1414844-1433852 GCF_000949405.1 Vollenhovia emeryi | reverse complement strand
TTTAATGTAAAGAAAGAGAAACTTACAGTTGTGTCAGTAAATCCGTATGGTAAATCAAAGGAGCTGATCTTAATTTCTTCTTAGTCTTATTAAATATTGTTTCACGAATTCAGGGATGCTGTACTATTACAACATCGGGGCCATATTGATATTATTAAGAATGCCCTAGTTTCACGAATTCTCTCATAAATAGGGTTTGATAAACGTTAGCCCATGGATGTAGGAATACCTGGATGGTGCATATGAGAGGGGTAGTGAAGCCGGGGACGTGGGACGAAAATTGCCAACCAAGATGGCGGCAATGGGTGACCAACTCAGCAAGATAGTATTTATAACCTCATCGCGGGATCTTCTAGGTTAGAAGACGTGCTATACACTCCACGTCCCAAACCACGAAACCCACGGAACTACACGGAACTGCTTCGAATCGCCATTTTAAATTGCCAACCAAGATGGCTGCCGACCAATTTTCCCCTCACTTCTCAGGCTTCACCCCCCTCGCCCAAGATAGTACCTTACACTCCCTCCAGGTATTCTTACCTCCATGCGTTAGCCTGAATAGTGCTGGTACCCCTCGCTGCCGCGACGTGGCGACCGCGCGTTAGGCTTTATCGCAAGCAAAAATCATCCCGCATTAGTATAAAAGGCGATTATAATCTGGCAGCGAGTTGTCTGGATCATAGATAAACTCAATGACCTGAATATACTTTTGATGACTATATAATTTAACACAATTAAATAAATTGGTTTAAAAAAATTGAATTTCTCTAAATTTCTGCTCGATAAGCCTTAATTAAGGATAAGGATTAATATTTTGTAAGGGCCTGATTGTTTTCTTATGAGGTCCTGACAATATTTCTTTATAAGGCCCTAATAATATTTTTTACAAGGTTCTTATAAACTATTTGTTACAAACTTTTCAGGGGCCTGATCATTTATACGTATTAGGACCCGATTGATATTAAGGAAAATTGATCGGGACCTTTTCACAGCCTTATTAATGTTTTACTCAGTAAACTTTGGGCACGTGTGGTGCGAGTGCACGCGCACGAGTACCGCACCGGGTAACGCAATACATTACCATTGGCGTTTCTCTAGGCTACGCTAAATTAACTCGATCCGACGCGTGCTCCTCCATCATCCGGAATACCGAATAAACATCAAAAGTATCACGCGCAAAACTGCACGTGTTCTTTTTATTCTCCATTGTTGCACCGCCGTCGGTGCGTTCCATCAAAAGCGAAACAGCGGACGGGGCACAGAGGGAGAGAGTGATACTCGATATTTCGTGCCGTTCGACGCGACAGTGCGTACGGGCTCGGTGCGCGGCACGTAAAAATAGAAACGAGCTTCGCCCACCTGGCCGGAAATCGCGCAGCCAGACGGTCAATGCGGAAAGAGGCGAGCGGCCGACCATAATTGCAGTGACGTGTTACCGAGTCGAGTTCACAAAGTATCCTCTTTCTTTCTCTCTCTCTCTCTCTCTCTAGAACAGTTTTCCTGCCATCGTAGGCTTAGATTTGACCACTCTCGAAGAACACGGCGATTGAAGTGTTTAAAGTGAGATTTAAATAGACTCTATCGCGCGCAGTTTCCACTGGAATCGTGTCCTTCAATAATTCCGCGCCAGAACTGCATACGCGCAAAATGCAACGTTAACGGAAACAGGAAACTGACCTTTCAGCGCGCGCGAATAAATGTTTGATAACGCATACTCGCGATCGAGGCCGCAGCGCGATCCCTCTCTTCACATCTCGCCGTGTTTATTTTTTATAACCGAACGCTCTCGGGGTATGTTGATTCTCTCCACCCTTCGTTTCTTCGCGTTGCCGCGCGCGCCCGCGCCCGGTGTTTCCGGTGGCTTAACGCCAGAGAGAACAAAGGAAGGGCCTACAAAGACGCCGGCGCGTGCGAAATTCGCTCGTCCGAGCCGCTGCGAGCAGAGGCATTGTTCACCCCACCGGGCCGCACGATCGCGCCCATCCCGGTTTTGATTTCGCATTGCTGTCCGAGGGCACGTTCCGCGTGGTCGCGACGTGCGCCGCGAGTCCCGGAGTGACGTTGCGCTCGGGTACCGAAACTTTATTAGGCCGCGTTTACGCGCTCGGCTTTGAATCCAATAGACTTGCGATTGGCGACCGGGTGTATTCGTGCCCGTCGCGTGAATGCGCCGCTGCTACGTGCTGTTAGACCGCGCCGGCAAACGACGCCGATTGTTTGTATTAATTATTGTAAGTCACGTATTTCGGCGCTCTCGCGGCGCCGCTGTTCCAAGCGTGATTTAATCGGAGGCTCAAAAGCGAGCCACAAAAGGGCATCGCGAAAGTGCACGTTCGCTGAATCTGTAATAATTCGGGATGGCTCCCACATTTTCGCGTCCTCCCAGTCGCAACGATATAATCCCGACCAATCCGCGTACGACTAGTCACTCCCGCTTTTTCACATTTTGTAGATTACGTCGGACTCCAGCGAAATTCGAAGATCGTCATTTATAATTTCTTCCTTTCACAGTCCGCTCGTTTTCCTTTTTCGAACATCCATCTCTGTATCTTTGAATTCACCCGCGATGCAAAGTGCAGTAATCCATTTTTTCTATACAGGGTGTTATGTAATACCCGCCTCACCTTTTATTTACGAATAGAGCGGATTATATTGAGTCGAAAAGTCCTCTACCATTTCGCAATTTTCGCAATAGTTAACGAGTTATTAATTATTGAAAGTCGCTGTCTTAGCCCGGCCTACCGTCCAATTCAAACGCGCGGCGAGACGCGGGCGTTGCTAGGCGCGCGGGCATCTCGCCTCTTGAATTGGACGGTAGGCCGGGCTAAGACAGCGACTTTTAATCATTAATAACTCGTTAACTATTGCGAAAATTGCAAAATAGTAGAGGACTTTTTGACCCAGTCTGGTCCGCTCTATTCGTAAATAAAAGGTGAGGTGGGTATTACATAACACCCCGTATATCTAATTTGCCATTTCAATTTAATCGCGCTGAATCTTTAATCTGCGTAACTTTTCTTCGCACAATCACGACACGTGGCACCCCAGTAACAACACTTTCAATATTTAGTCAGATTGAAAGTGATAACGGGATAAAGCCCCTCCTTCCGCCGTCGAAGACTTCCCCGGGCGTGCTTTTGAAAAAGCGGGGCGAGATTTATTTAAATCTCCATGCGTCTGACCGGCTGAAACGGTCCAGGTTTTCGTCGCAGTAACCCTCGCAACGCCTCCTCGTAGGAGGAGGGGCCGCCTCGCCCCCCGTGCCACCGACTCCGGCCGGATTTTATAGCGTATTCGATCCTTCTTACTCTAAGGAAATACGAGCTACTTTATCTTGATGTTCGCTCCATTTCACTCGCGCACGCAGTCGTGTCCCTGTTTTATCTTCGGATTAAGAAACAAAGCCTGGGGAAGGGAGGACGGGCGCGGAGTATGGATTCTCTTCATTACTCTTGCCTGCACATGATATACGCCGTGTATATCGCGTTTATATGAAGTTCTCTCTCTCTCTTTCTCTCTCCTTCCCTCCCTCTCTCTCTCTCTCTCTCTCTCTCTCTCTCTCTCTCTCTCTCTTCTCTCTCTCTCTTCTCCGTCGCGCGCACGATATTACTACTGCGCGCTAATAATGAACGTTTTGAAAATAACGTTATCGATCGCCTCCCCGTCCGTCCACCCTTCCACCTTCGACCTTTTCTCAAAGACGCTCACAGAGATAATCCTCCGGCGACGTCGTGTGCGCTTCTGCCCGGATACTCCTCTCGTCATCTTTATGTCTCTCTCTCTCTCTCTTTCTCTCTCATCTCCGAATGTTTCGCTCTTCCCCGTCGTGCGATTGATGCAAAGCGAGAATGTGTGCCATCGGTTCTTCCTTCTCTTCGCGCTGTCCCCTTCTCGGTCAGCTTCTCGAGGGGTCATGAAGCAGGGGGTGGAGAAACTTTCGCCGCGTTTCCATTCGAACGTGACCGATCTGACACCTCGAGGGGACGCCGCCAGATTTCCCCAGATAATAATACTTCTCTCTTACAACAGTTTCAACAGTCGCGCGGGTAAGACGTGGGGGGGGGGGGGGGGGGTTTAGGAGAGTAACGCCGGGATGCCGGGTTCTCTCTATCGCGCCGGCCGTCCGGCGAGCGTTTGCGTTATGCTTTAAATGAAAGGCGCCGCGACGCCGTCGCCCATGGGAGCGTCGAGATTGGCACATTCTGTCGGCGTGATTCGACTATGATCCCCCACGATAGAAACTCGGGGGAGAGAGCTCCGTCACGTAGCTCGTGACACGGTTTCCAGCTCTGAGATTCGTGAGTCCATTCAATGTTCCGCGCCGAGGAAACAGTCAGCGGTTCTTCAGCTCGCACATACTTGGGGCGTTAAATAATGCGAAGGCAGATAGGGCGGGGGAGAAGCAGACCTCTTAGTGTTAATTGGTCGGATTGCAATTTAGTTTGGACGGATCATTACTGGCCCGTACAGGCATCCACCTTCCGTAGTGCGCGATAAAGAAAAAGCACGCGAAGGCGAGAGTAAAGAGGAAGGCTTTCCTCGCGCCGATCGGGCGTGAAGCCCGAGGCATCGAGCGCCGTCGAACGTAGCCGGCTACGTCGTAATGACGACGTGATGGATGACCGCAACGCGGAAGCCCCGCGGCGAGCTACGGCCTTCGAAGCTCGCCGTTACCCGCGTCCAATATGTCGACGGTGTTCTTCGTGGGCGCCGCGGGGTAGGGAAGTGAGGACGGGGGTGGATCACGGTGGTCTCGCGTTCAGCGAGGCGTGCCATGAGCGATAGCCGGAACGCAGCGGAGGCGATACCTCGAAACTGGCGCGACCTCCGTTCGGCGCGGCACCGCGCAAGCGATTCCCGCGCGATTCAATTCCTTAATACCTCTATTCCCTGTCTCGTGTCCTTGTTCCTTTCGCTATCTCGTTCACCGACTTCCCACTCGCCCCGCGCCCTCTTTCTTCCGCTTCATCCCGCCCGGTGGTTCACGGCGGGCTGTTACCGTTGGACGCACACGCGTGCAGTGACTGATTCCGCGGATATATTAGTTCCATCGATTCCGGGTATCAGCCTCCTCTCGAACGTCCGTCCGAGCCGTCGGGAGCCGTCCTGGCTCGCTTTAATGGATGACGAGGGAAAAGAACGAGTAATAGCGGAGAGATTAAGCCTTTCAGACTCGAGGGTATTAAGTTTTGGACGGGAACGAAAGAAAGAAAAGGGGCGGGGAGAGGATAAGGGCGGCGGGAAGTATCGCGAGACACGACGGGAGCTGCTGGGGATTTCGAGAGCCCGATAAAGAAGGACATTTATATCTCGCTCGTCGTGATCGGTGCTCGACGATTATCGACCTGCGAGACGGCAGCGTTAAGAAAGAGAGAGAGAGAGAGAGAGAGGGAGAGGAGGGGAGGAAAAGAAGAGGGCAAAGTTTTAACAAGGAGTTCGAGAGCTCGGCCCGACAGTGTCGAACACGTGGATCGGTGTGCCCGATCGCGTGATAGAGCGTACCTTTTTTCGACGTTCATTGTCTCGCACGCGAACACTGTCCAAGAGGAGACGAGTACGTTATGCCAGAGGTCATGGACAATATAATTTTTATTAGCGCCACGTTACACACGTAGCGTTAAAGAGCGTATAAAAAGCAGATGCGGCCGTTGAAATACGTGTGCGGTGTTTCTTAACGATCATGGTCTGTCGATACTGGACACGTACAGTCATCAGTGGCATATAACGGCACAGCTAGAGCTTGTCCATCTCGTAGCGATTCTCTCCCCATGTTATTTTCAAATCCTATTACCATTGCGCGGAATTTAATAATTTACCCGAGTGCCCGTACCAACGTTAATTGAACGTTTGTCTCTTCCTGGCGTGAAATTCGTCAATTTTCGACGCACGTAAAATTGCCAGTACCGGTAACGTTTTGAAGATGGCGCGCAATTTGTGTATTACGCGCGGCTGCATCCTTTATGCCACTGGGATTCGAAAGACGGGTCTTCGCTCCGAGACAAGAAAGCTTTATGCCTTTACGGTCCAAATGGCGGACTGCCGGATTAACCCATAGACGGCTCGAAGTGATGGTAACTTTGCCCCAAGGTATCGTTACGGAACGCCGAAGAGGACTGAAACGCAATGGGAAGCCGCCACGTTGCTGCGTTATCGTCTTAATTGTTCAAACTCGAAAGTTTCCTTCCCTGGAACAGTACTCGTCCGTCATGGTTTCATATACACGGGATTACATATATAATACATTCCTAAGACCGCTCGTGATTATAAATTTCGCGATAAATTCCAAGTCAATCTGTTTCGAGCGAATATTTCGACTGGCCGTCGCCTTGTTTCGCAGCTTTGAAACAGCTTTGTAACTAGCACGTATTAAACTGCTCTCTTTACAAAATTTATGAAAAGGGAAATCATTTGTCCGTAATTTCCGAGTTTAATTCGTGAATCTCAATTGTTCATAACTTGAGAACATTATCGAGATTTCGATACGGAAGGAAACGATATTCTTTTTCAATTTGGTTTCCGGTACCCAAGGTAGATTGAGCGAAAGCACGAAACCTCTTGTCGCTCTGCACAGCAACGCCAGTGCATCGGAGACGGTAAAACCGGAGCGTATTTTGCAATTGTAATTACATGCGTGACTCCATTAATTTTTTGGGCTAATCGGCGCGTGTGCGTCAGATTTTCGACGGAATTAAATGCGTGCATACATTTCAAGATCGCTCCGCGAAATTTAATTATCATGCATTCGTTAAATGATTCATATGCATGCACATTAAATTCAATGCCCGCGTTTTTCGTACAGTGTATCAGCGTGTGGGCATGGCGGGCACGGGAAACGCGATACCGCATTGATTCTGCGCCAAATATTAAATTTTAATCAGACTGTCGATCTTTCGATCAAAAAATTGTTCTCCCTGTCAGGACGTAAAATAATATGAAATGTACACGAAATATTTTGATTAAAATTTCGTCGTCGAAAAGTTTTCATTGAAATAGACTCACAGATTCTATGGAAAGAGGTTTAAATTACACATAGTAGTTTATGAAAAACGATCGAAGCACGGATATGCGTTTTGTATGCTACGTATCTAGTTGCATGTTTGTGTGATGTATAAAGAACGGGAGGTCGATTCGAGCGATGAATTGTCCTTATCCATTACGGTTGTATCGGAAAATATCCGGCAACGTTCGATCATTGACGCGCATTGAATCTTGGGGGATCTCTGAAATACGTATTACGGTTGACGACGCCCGGAGCATACGATCATAAAACTCGTAATTGCAAACGCGTAGCCGTTCGCATGGTGGTACTGGTAAATATTGCAGATGTGTTTCGGTGAAATTTTTTAATTTTAATTGAAACTAGTTGGATCATTCAATTGCGATACCGGATAGGTAGGAGAGGAAAGACGTGCTACTATTACATTTTAATTGTGCCAACTTAGGGGACTTCGTTAACGCGGGGCGGCTGCAATTACGTTGGCAGGTACCACCCTGCTGCGAACCGGGGGGGACATTTTTCCATTACGCTGAACCTACGGCGCCTGAATTGTAATAACGAGCAGCAGGGAAATAAATTAATGAAAAATATATTAAAAGTTGAGACCGTACCGTGACGCAATAGAACGAAGCATTACAGCTTGTTTCGCAGTTTACGAAGTAACCTGTAAAGACGAGGGAGTAAGAGGGTGAGAGGGGAGAGAGAGAGAGAGAGAGAGAGAGAGAGAGAGAGAGGGCCTTCAGGAAATATATTCGTTAAGTATTTTTCCTTTACTTCAAACGCAGAGTTGCCGCGCGCGCTTAGCGACGATGGAATTAACGAAGGATTCCATTAACGTAAATCCATCAAGTGCTAATTGCGATATACACTGCGCCTACCGTTTCAATAATGTACAAAGAAAAGGGGAAAAAAGTATAACATATGCACCCGCCGACGTTTCTGTAACTGCAGAATTTAATGGTTATTCTCTTAAGCGACTTATGCGCATATAGTGGTAATATCGTACGGTGTCTCACGGGAAGTAGCTTCCATTAAACTAACTGACAATAATAGTATGTTTGCTTTGAGGATGTATTGGACGGGTCGTCTCTTCCAAAAGTTAATTAAAAAATCAGGAAACTAAAAGTGGACAGAACGTGAATTCTAATCGACGCGCGTAATTGTAAGAAATTCATTAAATCATAGTTTAAAGCATTGTTTACTAATACATTTTTTTACAATTGCGTGTCGATTAGCGTTCGCGTTCTGTTCAATTGTAATTTTCCGATTTCTGGATGAACTTTTGAAAAAGATAATCCGTCCAATGCTTGTCGATGTAATCATGCGCTGCGTTACAGGCAGAAGAATACAAATAAAATATTTCAAAATAATCTGATCGTAAAATATTTTAATATTGAGTATGAAAAATTTCGATTTCTAATGAAAAAGTCTAAGTCGTATCCGTCCGTAATTGATGGCCGAAACAGTAGCGGCGGTTTTTAGATTCATTGAAAAGTTATAAACGCCCGTGGGGGTGCATTGATACCATGCTTGATGGTATATTTCTGATGTCGTGCTTTCGTACAAAAACTTGTTCATTTGACGTATTCATTTTTGGTGATTCATTCAAGGCAATTATTGAGGATGAATCGTGTAAACTGACTTGAACGGACGCGCGAATACGGGGCCGTCTGTTTATTACCGACTACTATTTCTACCGCGGTTTGCACCAATTGTTCTGTGACGTGATAAAAGGGTTGTCGCCTGACTAATTGCGGTCGAAATTATGCCGCGAATTGTTCGCGGATCATCGATACATTGAAAATACCTCGATTCATAAAAGACTGCGGTCTACGAGTATCTGTATTGAAATTAATTATAGAGGTATGATCATACTTGGAGTCCTGTTTTCACAACGGGATTAATAGCGATTGAACGTTTACTTTGTCGATTTACGCCTTTCGATCAGCAAAGCTTTACCCTCCGTGCCCGGTTGCAAAACGCGAGAGGAGAAAAATATAATTGCCACGATATATTACTCTTGCTTCGCCACTTGAATTTTAATGGATTTATTTGCCACACCCTAAAATTTCGTTAAAAACAAAACTCAAATAACAACTATGGTATATTTCGCACGATATTTTCCGATCGCACAATAGCTGCCTTTGAGAGAGGCTCGCGTTCGTTACATATTGACTGCATTGCTGCCGAATTCATTATAACCATGATTAATTACGGGAGATTGGTTTGACGCTACGAGCAATATTATCAAAGAGGGATGCATATAAAATTTTTCGGAAATATATTTGTTGAATTGGTATTCGATATTTCTCTTTCTGCCCATAGTTTAACAGTAACATTCCATTATTATGTAATGAAAATATATTAACATCCACAGCGCACACCTCGGTTAATAATAGATTTCGTATATTTACTTTTTTATATTAAAACGGGGATATTTATGGATATCAAATATAGGTTTAATTATGACGGAGCTTGTATGGTGGTCTCGGCGCTTATATTACTCAAAATTAATAATAAATCTTGTTTACCGATTGTATGGAGGTTTAAATTACCTGTTATTGTTATCCTAACATTTTTAGTCAATTATCAATTTTATCGTTGAAAAATATCGCGGCTCGATTGTTACATTTACCCCCCCTCCCCCCTCCTTCGACATCCTCTCCGCGCATTGCAATGTACGTCACGTAATCTTTTCCGTGCATTTCGACGGCTGATCAAAGTGCCGTTTTTGCGAGCCTCGCGAGCAACGTTCGTTTTCTCCGGGTTTAGTCCCTTCGACGGTGCACACGCTCGCCCGCAACGAGCTCTCGAACGTGTCGTTTTTTCCTTTGACGAACGATACCGGCACGCGGAACGCGGCGGTCCTTTGCCGCGCGCCAGCCTTCGGCCCCGAGGGGGCGAAACCGTCGACGGCCGACAGCGTGTGTTGTAACGACGGTGAATTAGCTTCGTTATGGTATCACGACGGTCGGGTGTACGATCGCACGTCGCGGCGACTGGTCCGCAAAATTCGCGGATAGCGGGCGGTGGGGAAACGCCGCGGCGCGTTGCGGCGGGCGACGGGCGGAAGAATACGCTCGCGTCACGCAGCGAGGCGAACGATCTCCCCGACGAGAGGGTGGAGAACCAGGCGGGTGGAACCGAAGGGCTGTTTCGACCGAGAACGGAGCACCGTCGCGTCGCGCCCGCCGCGTGGATTAAAGCGTAATTTCGTCGCCGGCTTATGCGACGCGTAATTGCATTGTTACATCCCTCTTATGTACGTGTATAGACGGCAGCGGCGGTTTCGGCAGCATGCGACGTCGATGACGACGGCGACGTCGGGGTTTCTGAAAGCGGCGGGTTTTAGAGGGAATTTGTGTAGTTGGATTGGATATACGTGTGGCGCGGCGTTGACGCACCGGTCGTTGTCGTCGTCGTCGTCGTCGTTGCTGGGCCGGAATTAATTTTAAGTTTTAATAGAACGTATCGCGTGCACTCCGTCCGCTTTTAAGAGGGGGCGACCTCTTACCCCCGGTCCTCGGGGGTCCCCAAGAGCGCCACGGCCAGCCGCGGCCAGACTCGATTCCATTATCGGCACCGAACTTGGCGATTCTCTTCGGCGGCCGATAGCCCGCTTCTCGGGTCGCACCCACCTACGCCGTCAAATCCGAAGGTAGTTTGAGTTTCGGCCGAGTTAATCGTGCATGAATACCACAATCAAGGGTGTACCTTATACCGTACGCGCGCTGCCCACCATCGAGCCCTCCCACGAACGTGTACCGGGGCAAACTGAGTTAGCCGGCTTTACGACGTGGTTTGTCGCGACCAGAATGTCGTTCCCAGATCCCAGTTCGTGTGACCTCTGACTTTCATTTTGTATATCCGTCGTTTTCTTCGCGTTACAGGCGGGCTACGGCGTGCAAAGTATAGAAGCCGGCATTAACTCGCGCAGCTCTGCGTTAATAATGTACGACAGTTTGCCTAGCGCTTTCTGAAAAATCCACCATGCGTATACAATATTCGTAAAGTGGCATTTATTAAAACTCGCGCCGCGCGCACCCGTCGCGAATGAAATTTCATCGATCCATCCACGAATCGTTGGAGCTTAAAGGATGAAGCCGTGTAATTAAACCTTAACCCTACGACTACCTAGATGCACTAAGGAAGGGACCGGGGAAAGGATTTAGGCTGTTAATCCCGTTAGCGAAGTTCGTTACACCGATCTCTCCTTTCCGGCGCCTTTTCACCCACGGCCATTTGATTTGCCGACTACGACGTCAAAACTTTTCTCTTTACTCACTCTCTCTCTCTCTCTCTCTCTCCCTCTGTAACACGTTGAACAAAGTCAAAGCCGCTGACGGGATATCGAAATACGTCGCAGCTTTGATTCCATCTTTGTACTTTCGTAAGATTTCGTTACAAGTTATACTTGTTAATTATTCCACATGATAACTTTTACAAATTGGCCCTCCTTCTCGGGAGGTGATTTTTACGGATGTAAGATTTCAAATCAGTTTCTTCGTAGACATTGAAAAATTGTACCTTGTATTCGAATTGAGGCCGCGTATCAAAGATTCCATTATACTGTATTTTACTTGTCCGTATACACGTGATGAAAAAGACCGAGCATATCCGCCTTAAAATACGACAAATGAACTGGTTGGACGCAAGTCAAAACTCGATCTTAAGTGCAAAAGATTATTCTATCTGATGATCATTAGACTCGTGCGAACTTACGGGATCCAACTATGGGGATGTGCAAAGAACTTTAACCGACTGAAAATTCAACGACTGCAAAATGGTATTATCCGTACAATAACAAATGCCAGGTGGTATATATATCCTCAGTGCAATGAGGATTTACACAGAGACCTTGATCTGAGGTTAGTCAGTGATATCATAAAGGACTTTGCTAAATCACATGAGAGGAGACTAACTAATCATATAAATACCGAAGCCACTTTGCTCCTAAACCCCGAAGACAAGTTGAGAAGACTGAAGCGCAATGAACCTCATGACCTCACCTTGTAATAACTAGAAGCATTAAATTAATTATGAACGGAGCTGAACAATGGTTCAGCCCCTACAAGTCAATCATTACTGTTTAGCGTTATTACTTAGTTAAACGATAGTTTAAGATTGTAATACACATTATTTTTAAAAAAATTGTCTTTAAAATAGTATCATTATTCGAGACACAAGCGAGATATTCGACGAATTGTCCAAGCAATTTTGAAGACGACGAGTACGATAGAAATGTCGTTGGCGCGGTGACTGTTGCGCAACTTAGCATTGCAGATCGCTGACGGCAATTCGTAAACGGCGGCGAGAAACGACGAGAAACAATCGAAACGATGACGGCGGAGGATGTTAAACGATTCCTCGTGTTTATCCGCGTCTCCTCTCATCCAATTTCGGATATCGTGTTCGGCGTCTCGGTAGACGCGCATGGTAATAAGCTCGAGGATATCAGGAACCGGAGTAGCAATATTTCTCGCCTGGGTAGGGGGAGATCGCGCGTCGGAAGTATACCAACTTTCTCGCGCGGCTGTCGCCTCCCCGGAGATTTCCCTCTCGCTATGATGACCTGTTTATTTCTGTATTCGCATCGTTAAAAAAAGGGGGGGGGGAAACAAAAAATACAAGGCACAATATCACGCATACTTGCGAGGTCCGTATTTCATGCGCGCGAGGATGTTTTGTATGTATAGAATAATGGAACGCCAGTGGAGATTAAACCATTTGTTACGCCGGCTTATTGGAAACTTCTCCGGAAGCTACGCTTTTGCGCCCGTGGTTACAAAAAAAAGAGAAGGAAAGAAAGATGGCGATGAAAGTTCGTACAATTACGTGGTAAATTATACGAAAACGTATATTACGTAGCGTAGCAACAAGTTGAAGAAAAATGCGCCGTGAATGACTTCATTAAATTTCCGTTTAAGCATTCGAGAGAGAAAGGGTGAGAGGGGGAGAGAGAGAGAAAGAGAGAGAGAGCCGGGCACGTTGATTACGTCATTCCATACAATATTGCCAGCTTGAGGCGCTGTATTTTCTACCACTCCTGCTATCACGGAAGAGGCTTCTCGAACGCCTTGACTCACCCTCGGGTGTTTTCGATCAAAGCTTCGCTCTCGACGACAATGGAACGGATATTCACTGTGCGAAAGTGCAAAGAGAGTCCGCGCGCTATATTGCGGATCGCCCTGGGCGTGACTTTGAGAAACCCCCGTCGATCTGATCGAACGACGTACACGGATGTTCGCAGCGAGACGTCTCTCCGTGTAATAAGGCGAGATTATTGACAAGCGCGCGACCTTTTCGGGCTGCGTACGCGTATAATGCAGCGCGGGCCGTTCGCGAATTAATAGGACCGTTGTTACTGCGGTGCAACGTGCATTTGACCGCCCATCTGTACATTTATTGACGATGCACAGATTTAATTACACAGCACACTGACTGCCTCGACATGCTCCGTTACATGTGGAATAATGTCGGGCGGAATAAATTTGTACGCCGCGTTCACCGATACCGTCTCGTTAATCCCGATACGCGCGATCCGCGACGATATTTCTCGGCCAATTTTCAGACGTGTGTTTGAAATACGCGCGCGAGGGAGAGAGAGAGAGAGACGAATTCTCGCGCGACGTCAGGGATTATTAAATTGAAGTCTCGGCGCGGACGGCCGACGGAATTGTTTGTACGGTCTTGAAAAACAGAAAAGGAAGGCCGTGTTTCGTTGATAGCAGCGGGCTGCTTCCGTCGCATCCGTCCTGGATGGCCAGAGGAGAAGAAGAAGAAGGAGGAGGAGGAGGAGGAGGAGGCGTTCCTCGTGTCTGAGATATTCAGTGAATGTATCGATTCCCGACTAGGTATTCGCAATGGGGTCTTAAGGAATTTAATAATCCGGCATCGGCAACTTTCTAGGGTGCCCTTCTTTGCGGGCACCGGCTGCGTCGTAGTATTCCGATTATCGATCGGTAAATAATTCAATCGGACGTGAGTAATTGCTTCCTAGGCCCCCGTCTATCCCCGCGTCCGGCGCTCGCGTTCCTCGCTATCGTCGCGCTAGGCAAATAATTCGCAACGTCCAGCGGAAAAATGATCTCCCAATGATCGATTCCCCTGGTTGGTGGTCCTCGCGCATTTCGGAGCAGGATGTCACTCGACCGAAATAAGTTGGTATAATTGTCGGAATTTGTCGAAATCGGTTTTAAACAGGCAAGTAGGGACGTTGATACAAGTAATCGTCTCGCTTGAGCGAAGGAAACGGAAGCGGGTCAAGTTCGAGCTGGGAAACGTTTTACCTCGGCACTTGAAATTAAACGAGTCATTTATCGTTTTCGACTGCATTTGCCATTGGTTTTCTCCTCGCGATTCAATTCGCATCAGATTGGAATCGCCGCTGCTCCGCGACGATATCGAAAGTCGCATTTTTCCATTTATCAGGCGGACGTACGATTTGTCCTCGACCGTTGTCCAGGGTAAAATTCCCATTGCTATTTCATGTCGCGCCAACTGGGAGAACAGTGAGAAAGTTCGCCGCGTTTCACGGAAAGTGTATCAGGTACATTTCGCGACAGCAGTTACAAAAATTCTGTCTTCTCCCCGGCGAAATATGTGCAATACTTCCTGGTAAAAATGTCCTCGCTGCCAAGTTTTATTATTTTAGCAAACGATAGCGGCGGGAAAAAATTTTTTATGAAATTCTCGCAGCGACGCGAAGGCCTGCGTTCGCGATGCTGCAACTTGGTCCAAGTTCTAGTTCCGAGAAATGTGTAGCCAATCAGGTTGCAGCTTTTATGGAGAAGTTGATTAGCTACACATTTCTCGAGACGAT
Organism: Vollenhovia emeryi; assembly: GCF_000949405.1. NCBI lineage: Eukaryota > Metazoa > Arthropoda > Insecta > Hymenoptera > Formicidae > Vollenhovia > Vollenhovia emeryi. The sequence goes on along the minus strand of NW_011967212.1, from coordinate 1,419,033 downwards.
AACTTGGACCGTGTTCTAGCACCATGGACGTTAACTCTTTGAAGCATTGGTGGTAACCCACGTTACCACCTCAACTTGTTTACTTTTTGGCCATTTAATTTCCAGTTAACTCATTTAGGTCGGTTTTTGCATTTTTTGGGTATCTTAGCAATAAAAGAACATAAAAAAGTTGAGTGGTCTCTAGTATTTATTGTAAAAGTTTTATAAATAAACAAATATGAAAAAAAACAGCAATTCTTTCGGAAAAATTCATAGACCAAGTAGTTTAAGATTATTTCTTGAAAACTTTGTACAAAGGGGTTCTCGGGGTCGCTCATTACGAATCTGATGTCAGAGTTTCAAAATTCAAAAAGGCCGACCCAAAATGGCGGATACAAAGTACGTGAATTTTTTAAGTTTCCAAATTTTTCAGCATTTTCGTTTGATTACGGTATTTAGGGACTCGTCACGTCCGCGTCGTTAGTTCTGCGTAGTGCCAAGAATGAGTAAATTCTAAGAAATGATCAAATTTCAATTTTGCAGTCGCCATTTCCCGCGAGCTATTTTTTATATTCTATAAGAATCTTCAACTGGAATTTAGATCCCACGGGTCCTAATAATAACTAAATAATGTTTCTTAGCATAATTGAATTACAGTTGAATGATGTTAGTCTTTTAGGTTTTCAATTCCGCCATTTTGAATTATGAAAATCTGATAACGGATTCGTAATCAACGACCCCAGAAATCCTTGTATGCAAAGTTTCACAAAAAATGGTTCAATAGAAACAAGTATGCTTCAAAGGGTTAACAGGGAGGAAGCGAAAGAACCACGAGGGTACAAACGTGACACTTGGCTGCGGGAAATTTGCGTGATTAGGTTTGCAGTTGCTAAAATTATCGTTATCGCGCGCCTTTCTCCCCCGCTAAATTTCACATCGCCGTAAATCATCGAGTAAGCTCGGTGGCGGAAGCGCCGCGTCGGCGCGCAGCGAGGCGGAAAAGGTAGGCACGACTGGCTGCGACCGGCGGAAGTAAGTGGTAGAGACAGAGCTGCGACGCGCCGCTATTTACATCGCCGTCCCTTAATTCGTTCGTTAAATAAAGATCTTCGCAGAAACGTGCCAAGGAGGACCTGTTTACCCCGGGGTCCTCGCGCAGCTCGCCGCGGAGCGTTTTCCGCCGCTCCACAATTTCCACGCACGGGCAACCACGCGGGCGCGTTATAATTATATTCCGCTATCGCATACCTCGTATATATCCGCGCGCGTCTTTATCCAGCGTACTACATTGTTGCGCGCGGCTTATTATTCTCATATTTTGCGAGCAACGAAAATCATTATACGTCCTCGTGGAGGAATAAAAGACGTCTCCCGCTTGTTATAACTCTGCGCCAGGCGTTCGAATACATGATAAATGCCGTGGAGCTACAGGAGAAACGTATTTACGGGCGGGGGGAGGCACAACTGAAGGGCATTATTAAAATACATTGTACCGCGGGACCGAGATCGTGGCGCGGAGAGGGAAAGCGGTATAGGGTCCGCGGGACACTGATACACCATTTGGGATCCTCGGGGAATACTAATGGCAGATCGAGGATGTTTAGTGCGTTCTTACAGCCGGTGCATTATTGATGCGGCGGTCCTGAGTCGGCCCGAGGGCCGAGCGGAGGAGGGCCGCAGAGCGGCGATGGCGAAATGTTGGCTGTAGACCGCGGGTGGCCCTTTCGAGAATCCGCATCATTTATGTATGTGTAGAGGAAGCCTTTTCGAGGATAAGAGGCGGCGTGGCACTCGTGGTGCCTTCGCCTATCTGCGATATATAGCCGGAGTTATCTTCATTCGCAACTCCACGCAGAAGATACGAGAGAATTATTGCCACGCGCGTCCTATCGCTTCAATTATTTGCGCTTGCTTGTATGCGCTCACACGTGTCCGTACATTTGTGTGTATGTATGTGTGTGTGTGTGTGTAAAATGTAGAACTAAAATTGCGTTTGTTTATCGGCGTATTTTATGCATATTTTAACATCGTTCCTTTTTCTCCTATTCGTGGAACGATAACTGAAAGATTCTTGGGGCGTTACGACAGGTCTCATTTTTCAAGTAGACTGGTACTCGCCCCGGGCTCTCCTTCTCGCTCGACCAGATAAATTGGCCGAGGCACCGTATGGATAACGACGCGCGGCCTTGCGCCACGCAACGACGATAGTAGCCGCGGAATTCGACAAGACCGGCCTTGGACCGTAGCCAAGGCCGTGCGCTTATCCTCTCGGATTTTCTCTCTATTTGAGAACAAACGGAACGAAACGATGCAAGTGGTGTCGCTGGCACGACACGCCGGTGCAACCACCAGTTGCTACCGTGCTATCAGAGCGAGGTCGGGCAGCATAGAGCGAGGGAAAGAGAGAAGGAGCGAGTGAGAGCGCGAAAGAGCCTTGAATCTGTAACGGGCGCACAGGCTCACATTTTACATGTTGTAGGCCTACGTAAATATAACACGTAGCTTGATATCGCCTGTTGCATTCGTAGAGCGTTTCTTCGGAAGGAAGACCGCCCGTTCCTTCTTCTCGGCGAACGCCAACGGAAGTCTTGACAAATTGCTTCCGTGCGACAGAATGAGTCATCGTTTCCAGTTGCAGCATTGTCGTCCCTTCGCGCGTTATAGCACGTTATGCGCTTATGTACTTCCGCGAGCATCGGAGAGACTACCAGAGAGAGAGAGAGAGAGAGAAAGGTTTCCTTGGTGCTCAGGTGCTCGCCAGCGGGATCATTCGCCGACGTTTCATGATTTATCGTTACTTCGAATCTCGAGATGTACGCGAAATAAACTTGCGCGGAAAATTAGATGAGCTCGTTCTATATGACAGTCGAGAAAGTTATCTATTTTCTTGGCGTGTATCGAGGATGCAGTAAGAAATAACTAATTAAAGAAAATACAGCGAGAAGAAGAAGACGCGTGGATCGCTGGGGTCCAATGTGCGCAATAAAGATATGACGAGTGCGTCGTTAGAGTAGTTGATCTTTTCCAGCGTGAAAGCTCGCTTCGCGATTTCTCCGTATAAACGCGATACCTCGGCCGCATCGATCCTCCGTAACGTTTTATTTAATTGAGATTTCGCGATCGTAGCTTTTTACGGTCGGTGCGCGCGGAAATCTCGACGACGACTTGGCCGAGTTTGCGACGCGACGCGCAAGTTGCTCTCCTGATGTTACCTGGTCTTGAATTCGAAGCACGATGGCGCGGCGCCAACAAGTGGTCCATATACCAACCGGCAATCCGCGCCTATCCAAGCTACGCCCCGATTCTACGTGCTGTAATTACTAATCAATATTATACCGCTCTCATGCGTCGTATTACGCGGAACGTCGGCGAACGTGTCCTGTAATTTGAACGGTGCTCGTCAGCAGCGTTCGCGTAACACTTGGGCTCGGAAATCTCTCGAAAAGCTGCAAATTCCAAATTATCGGATGTAATCGCTGTAATAATCGCTATAAACCGTTTATTGCTTGAAAAACTTTCATTTGCGATAACAATGCATATTCCGATATCACATCGGTTTACGCGATAAACACCAATAAGTTTTAATGCGAAGTCATTAACATGGGATTTAATTATGGAAAATTTAATCCCGGATTAAACGTATTCGTGCGCGAATATTTAAAATATTTAAAATATGAGTTTTATCATTTCTCGCGAGTACGGCTGATTTTATCTCGCATTTAATTCCGACGGATTCGATATGCGCACGCTCATTTGCATGTGGAAAATAACACGGTGTACGGTGTGTATCTTAGTTACTTTGGGCCCGAGTAGCTTCGAATACTGACGGTCGGATCGTTTCCAAGTGGCTTGAGGTTAGATGGAGAGTACGGGTCTCTCTTCTCATTAAGTTGAGTGTTGCGTGTTGCGAGGAGGCTCGAGGGGCACTCACTACCCCCGAAGTGCAGTAGACACGCCAGCCAAGCGCTCACCCCCGAGCTACAGGTTGCTACGGAAGATTGGCGACTTAAAAAGCGCTTACCGGAATAACGGGACGAGTTGCTCGATTAAAGCTACGGGAGCCGATCGCGAACACGAACATGTCGAGGACATTTGCAAAGCGAGCCGCGAGTCCGCTGTTCCATCCAGGGGGGGGGGGGTATTCGCCCGATCGAACGATTTTAGAAGTCGCCGTTGTACTGTCGCGCGCGGCTTTTGTGCCGGACTTTGT
>NW_011967212.1:1362629-1413676 GCF_000949405.1 Vollenhovia emeryi | reverse complement strand
CTCTCTCTCTCTCTCACTCAAGCCCGTCTCCGAAAGGGAACGGAAGGCTTTAGCAGGCACATGGGTATTAAGCGTAGTCGGTGAACACCTCCTAAGTGCTCGTAAGTAGGGGCTCGAGAGAGGCATATGAGATAAAAGAGCGAGGTATGCGAACGTTTGCGCACGTGTGCGCGCGAGGACACTCTCGCGTGGCGCGACGGGGCGAGGGGGATGACGGCCTTATTTTATAACGACTTGCTTTGCTCAAAGAAGGAGCAGGTAGGAGGTGCCACAAACAGTCAGGTGTACACACGCCTTTCCCTGTACAGCCTGTACACGTTTACGATGTGCATTCCCGGTACACACACACGTATGCCAGACGGTTTCCGCCTCGCAAAGACCAAAGAAAAGGTCGCGCTTCGCAAATGTCTCCGTGGCAGGCGAGGAAATGCAAGGTAGATTCTCTTTACAAAATAAACTCCGCTTCGTAAACGTCACTACGTCCACCTCCGGTGTCCCTCGCGGAAAATGTAGTTTTCTCTCCGCGTAAGCAACGTGTGTACGCGTTCCGTGTTCCTTAGATACCCGCGTCGGGAATTATTAAGAAAACTCTTCTTGACGAACGCGATCGCCATTGACGTTGACTTGGCGCGCCCGGGCGTCGCGCGTGCGCTTCGTTTTATTCCCACGTAATTTTACGAAGAGGCACGGCGAGAGATATGAAAGCTACCTTCTCTCCTTTCCTTTGCTGGCGTTTACCCTTTTGTTATTTTCCCTTGCAATTTTATTTCGAGGCTCCGTCCTCTTTCCGCCACTTGCACCTTGCCGCGCGCACCGCGAAAGTACCGTCATTACAGTTCAATCATGCTACTTTTCTTTTATACGGCGCGCGCTATTCGGAAAGCGCCTCGGCTCGCTTCACCCATCTCGCTTTTATACGTCCGCAGGTGGGTGTATGAATTCTACTACGCGGTAAAATTGCTTCTGTGTCTCTGGCACGTCCTCTTTATGGGACGCTAACCTGTTTCACATCGCAGTTGATCCTCGGGGTAATAAAGCACCCCACCACCGCTGACCCCTGTCATCCTTTTTAGCGAAATTTTGACGAGTTTTGCGATTATCACTGACAATTCCGAAAACGAGACTACCGCGTACGAAATTTCCGCGGAAACTTCGCCGAGTTTCGCGAAATTCTAGAACGTAACTATTTCTAAAATTGCGTTGCGGAATTAGTCGAGGACATTGCGCGCTGCATTTTATGGAAGACAACCGCAATATGCGCAATCCATATTGAATGTCAGCTAACACGGCTGCGGTTTCGGCCCGAACGTCACGTATAGCGAAGGCTTCGGCACTTCGGCCTGACGTCACGTAATAGGTCGAAATAATTAAAGACAGCAATTACCCATACACACAGCTCCACTACTATTAACTCGTTAATAACATCGGGTTAAATCGATCGATCGCAGGGAAGCCCGCAATTATTTCGAATTACGACATGCGTTACAACTGCACTAATAGAAAAATATGTAGAATTTCAAACTATAATTGCATAGTAAAATAATTATAGTCAGGAATATCATTTTTATAGTAATTATTACTATAATATTAGTAATAGCAACCATACAGACACAGTGATGCTAACTATTTAAAAAATTTACTATAAAATATAAGCTTTTAACTATTATTCTGTTAAAATATCTATAAATAAATAAATGATTTTTATATAATAAATACATTCACAATAATAGTAAATTTACACTTCTATCATCCACCTTACTAATCACATAGTAAACAAAAGTGAAGTGGTTCGGAATGTCCTCACTAGAGGGACGCGCGGTATAAGACTTTCTCGTAAGAAAGTTTATACATTCATATAAGATTACTTATCTTTTCTTTGAAATAGGCTTTCTTGTACTATTCTTTATGAGTGCAAAGTGATATATTATATATAGAATAAAAAGCGGGGAATATTACTTCCAATATAAATACGATTATTACTATTACATATAGTTATTCGAAATTTTACTTGTGGTTATTATTGCAATATTTATAGTACACTTTACCAAATTAAAAGCTCGTTTTGGTTTACGACAACCATATCGTAAATTGCATGGATCAATATTGTGTCTATGAGAACTATAATACATTGTTAGGTCAATCATAACTTACGTATTTGGAAAAATTCTAAAAATGTGGTTGGCTCCTAAAATGATTATAAATTATAGGGAGTTTGTGGTAACTGCAACCATTTTTTCCCGTCAGTGTGCGGACGCGCCGCGGACTTTCGACGCCCAGAGAAAGAAATCCGGATCGGGCTGTTAATTTTTTTATCGAACGGATTTCGCAAGTGTAAATATCTCCTCTTTTTTTTCGTAATCTGCATGTATATCGCACAACTCCGTCGGACAGCGTCGCAGAGACGGGGCTTCGGATGGACGTTGATAGCTGGCTCTAGTTAAACTTCCTAAACCGTCGTCGATTGAGTTAGAGTTTACTTCCCTGCCAAGCCTGCCGGTGAAACCTGCGTCGTGTCCGCCTTGCTTGCACCGAGTTCGAGCTCAATTTGGAAATTGCGTCCGATGCGCCCGCCACGCCGCTCGGAGCGGTACACCTCTTTCCCTTCCTCTATATCGCGAAAATACGAGGGCAGATTTTGCCCGACGTCATTGCAATTTTATACGCTGCAGACAGAATGCGCGCAGATATCTGGCACCGTTGGCGCTGCGGCCGCTAACAAATCGAGATTCTTTCGCAGCCGGATAAACATTTAGGCGAACGAGCGGGTTACGCGAATATTGCGTTGCGGCGTGGCTTTTCCGCGGTTCACCATGCGCGAGTTACGCGCTCGCGTACCGCCGCCCGCCGCCCGGTGATGAATAATAAGCGCTCGACACTCTTGTATCATTGGCGAAAACGATAAATCGATGTATGGCGAGATTTCAAAATTTGCGGTGGAAGAGACATGACATACGCGTAGCATACTTGAGCGCGGAATGGATACGAGTACGATCGTTCATCGGTAACAATGAAGTCGCTTGTGCGAGAGGAAAGGATCGCTGTCTCGTTGTTGAAAGAGAGAAAAAAAATCGGTTTGATTGTGACGTCCCGCGCACGGATAGAGTAGGACACGTTGAAACGCCCTCCAATTTATTATGAACCAATGAGAGCCGCTCTTCTCTGATCGGTTTTGTCGAGAGAATTTCGTTTAGTTAATCGGTCGACGTGGTTCGATGTCACGTCCCAATTTGGCCAAGTCTGGTCTGAAAAGCCAAATCTGACGCGGCCTGGATAATTGGGAAAGGATATTTCTGAATATCCTCTGCCCTAGAGTGATACCTTCCGTGCAGTTCAAATCCTTTTCAACGTTCGCGCATTACGTAAGCCTCTTTGTTTTAATCGAGCGTTTCCATTGTCCGCATCCCCCGTGCTAATCAATAAGGTAAAACTTTTTTTACATCGTTACTGTTGTCTTTAACAATTTTTTCATAAATTACTACATTCCGCAGCAAGTTCCATATTGTTTCAGTTTTTTTTTGTAAACAATATGCACTTATTGGCGTAGCAACGATTCTAAATACATCGATATAAATCTTCAACGTGATTCGGAGATTACTTCAAATTGCAGCCATAAATCAGCGCGAATACGAATCGTTTATAGAAATAAACCGTCGATTTGTAGTCATCAAAATTTGTAGGTAAATCTCACGCGAGCACAGATGAGCCGGAAAAAATTGAACTCGAGGCGTGAACGTTGAATAACAATATTCTTACAAAGTGTCATTAAAATACCGCTCAACAGGTGCATCATATGTAAGATCCACACGTAGCGGCGATAACTCGGGACAGGCTGTTCTTTTAGTAGTGCAGCTAAACGCGGCGGCGACGGCGGCTGTGGCTGCTGGCTGCTGCTGCTGCTGCTACAAATCTCGGGGGATCGCTTTGTAAGTCGGAGGCCGCGCGATACATAAGTGATGCGCCGTTAAAGCGGCCTCCGTGGAGTGGAGTTAGTTCTGTATGCAATTGCTCCTGCCTATTCTCCAGCGTTTCGATCCTGTGCCGGTTATACATCGTCGCCATTAGCCACTTCGGGCTAAAACGCTCATCTGCAGATAATATACCGTTTCCCACTACCTTTTCGAGCGACGTATAGATTTAGCTACCGTTTAACACGTTTCACCTACATGCGAAACAGCCTCGGTTATTCACTATTGTACACTTTGCGATCGTCTGTCGTCAGTCTGTTTCAAGCGGAACTTGTTTTATGCAAGGTGCTTGCACCAGAATCGACATTGAGTCTGACTAAAGATGCACCTTCTCTACTCTTCTTCTTCTTCTTCCTCGTGTATTAGGCTTAAAAGCCTGTTTTATCCAGTTCTCGTTCTAGTGCTTTGAGCATTTGGTTTTACTTCATCTTCGGTAGGCTGCTAAACCTTGCCGAAGGAAACCTCCCATCTGGAGACCCCTAAAGGAGTATGTGTGGCAAGATACTCTCGGTGGTTGCCACTTCCCTTCGGGAGATTCTGGAAAAAAACCAGCGGCGTCCGTGGATTTGAACTCGGATCTTTCCGTTCATTTGTTTACTAAGCAGCGCGTATCTCTCTGCGCCACACTCGCCACGTAATAACTAATCAATTCTCTCAATTAGTTCTATCGATATTCAGTAACGCAAAGATAATTTTCACGTAAGAGGCACTAACTGAAATGTTATGTTGCTTAAAATTTTTCTCAGAGTAGAGTTACGAACAATCCAAATAATTCGATTGCCAATTGTGGGCCCCAAAACGAGTCGCTTAACTGTGTCTTTTTCTCAGAGTAGGAATCGAAATCTGGTATCTTCAACGACGGTATTTGATCGGGAGTAGCGTCAGCAAAATATTGTTTTCCTTTATCGATTCTCGCGCTAGTGGCCGCGTCAGGTCCCTTTCTATTAAGCCGAACGTTGTGCACTGTTATATTATCACCTGTACGAAAAGGTTGGCTGTATGCTCGTTCGCGTCGACGCGGTAATCTCGTTACCGTCGAAGCCCGCTAGTTTGAGCTACCTGCGCAGCCCAGAGAAAGGCCATTTAAACATTCATAGAAGCTACGTCGTCGTCGTCGTCGTCGGCGGCGGTTGCGGGAACTGGCAACGCGAAAGTTGCCGTGTACGCGTGTGCATATGTAAAGGCTTTGAGGCACGCGTGTGCGCGACGCGTGAGTGTACCACGGTAAGACACAGGCCGTCCTGAAGTCTTAATGAAGCCCATTCAAGCGGCTATTATCGCGGAGACCGCGTAATCGTCTCCCCGCGCGAGGCGGTTCTCACTTAATAATCATACCCTATATTCCGAATCCCGCAATAATGGCTTCTGCAGCGCGCACTTCACCTCCCCGGCGCGTAAGCTGTTTTCCGCGTTCAATCTCGCGGCGCCTTTCTCAAAGCGGGAGTCTGCACACACAGTTGTACAACCGTCGCGATCTCGGCGATGGTTACGGCCGTCGTCGCGCGTGATTTTCCAGGAAGTTTCGGAGAACGTAGCCCCGTCCCTCTTCCGCGAAAATGCAAGATGCATTTAATCTTTCATGCTACGGGAGCTCTTGGAAAATAAATCCGTATAATGTGTAAAGAGAGAAAGCGCTTGTAGTCGCGACGACTTTCTGATATTTAAAATTAACTGTAGTCTGTATTTTAATAATCGTCAGAGCACCGGCAACAGAAGGAATAATTGTCGCGAATATCCCGGCATTTTCGACGAACCGTTCATTAATCAGCAAGTCATCCCGAACGCGTTTTATAGCGGCGACTTTGATCCGCCCGCATACTTTACTCCCTCTCGTCGGCGGTATCTGTATTTGTATCGGAAAACAAATTTGTCCTTGGGATAATGGATGAAGCGGTCGCCGAGTCACGGAACGTATTCCGGAAACGTGCCCGAAATTCCTGCACGGCTTTGTAATTAATGAACTTGAGCTAAATGCAGTGTCTCCGATTACTAACTTAGACCTATGGACGGGGAATGTAGTAGTAATTGGGCATAGTTTCGCGGAAAGAACGACGATTGTTGAACATTAAAACGGAGTAGCTTTCCGTTGTAAATATATCTCGTCGATATTATTTATAATTGTGTTGAAGTGCGATGAATTAAACGTATAAATTTTCATTCTGCAGTCGACGTGTTAATATTTAGATCCGAAAGGATGCTACTTGTCGGTGTAGAAGCGAAAAAGACGCCAAGTATGAGCGCTATCCAATCAAGAAGTATATAATTTAATTATTTGTTACAGTTAAAGTAGGACTCTCATTATATAAAACTAAACAACTCACAAGAATGGCCAATGCGAGTCTAAGGCAGGATGTAGATAGCCTATACTTGTAATTTATTAAAATTGTGAATTCGTATTACCGTTTCTTTTCACACTTGTCCTACGCGCCGGTTTCTTTCCGGACATAATGCAGTTTTCTCACGGGTAGAATTATTATCGTCAGCAAATTCACATATTCAAATCGATAAACGATTTGTAATTATATTAAAAAATGCTACATTTTAGCATTCAATACCCCCGTACTGTAAATTATTCTTGTTGCGAAAAATATTACCTCAGCGTTATGTCCGAGAAGAAACCGGCGCGCAGGAAAAATGTGGAAAGCAACGGTATACGAATTCACAATTTTAATAACTTGCAAGCACAGGCTATCTACATCCTGCCTTAGACTCGCATTGGCTATTCTTGCGTGTTGTTCAATTATTTGGATACATTTTGTTAGAAAAATATTTAGATCCGAAAGAATATTACTTGTCGGTGTAGAAGCGATTGTATGCGAACAGGGTGTTTCTAGAATCTAGTATTAAAAAAAAGGGTGTTTTCAAACCTTGACAGGACCGATTCCTATCACACGGCAGCCTACTTCGGTTCCTCCCGACATGATTGTTAGTTATCTCTCGCCAACTTACCTGAAACAAAGAAAGAGAGCATCTTTTAATATCTTCAAAATTTCTTTTATCTCGCGTAATGTAAATCCCGAGGTTTAATTTTCCGTTTTTCCCGTCCGCGTCGCTCGCTGTTCTTAAAGAACTGAAAGTCGTAAACTTGAATGTCGTAGCGGGCGGCGGAGAGGAACATCTCCTTGGCAACTTTCGCCATTAGAATACAGCTTTCGAAACGTTTTGTCTACGTCTCGATCCTAACACAGTCGCGAAGGACAATGTTCTACGTCTTCCGATCCCTTCGAAACATTCGGAACTTCGACGCGAGCTACGTCGGTGGATAATGAAGAGACTGCACGTCCCAGATAAACACGACTGTAGCTAGTTGAGAGTACACGAGGGAAATAGTTTATTGTTTAGTGCCGTGCGGTCGGATGTTTGTGCCATGGGGGCTGCAGCTGATGGCGGGACCGGTCGGTGTATTATAGGGTGTAGCGCGCATTTCGAGATGGAGTTCCGCGTACTGCGAGCCACTCGAGAACGAGTGCTAAGCACACGGAGCACCGGCTTCCATTCAAGCCTGCCTGCCTGCCTGCCTGCCTGGCTCTTCGCTAACGTGCTTGTTGCTACGTCCGCGGTAAATGCAATCGCGCGCAAAACATCCCTCGCTCTCCCGATTCGTTCTTACTTTACCGCTTCGTGCACTTGCGCCGCACTGGCCTCGAAAAATTAATGAATCCACGAGCTCTTGCCGCGCCGGGAGTTGGTGCGTTTAATAATTCAATCGCGTAAAAGGCGTATAATCTTAGAAGCACAATCTATAAGGCTCATTAACTCTATATGAAGACAAGAAGGATGTTGGCGGCTGTAATTCCCTGCATGCGTCTATTATTCTGAATTCAGGGCTATCACACTTCGGCAGCATCTTATGTACAACGTGCAAGTTGTGGAAAAAGAACTTTGTACGCGGAGTTTGTAATTACGCTGAATTCTAATGAGCTATGTAGATCCAAACTCTTTAAAGTGTCTATATTATTAAAGCGTTAGCGTTGTACGCGGCACGGTAAACCAGGGAAATACGTTATGCATCGCGCGTTGTATCCATTTTCTAAAAAGAGAAGTATAATACGAGTCTGAAATCTATTTCGCGTGATACGCGCGAAGGAAGGTTATAGTTATGAATCTAGACGAGACGTCGCTCGAACGCGTGAATAAAGATTACTCTCGGTCGCGGATATTCCCCCCGTGAGGATCGACCTCTTCGTGGCTCGTCTATCCGAATTTCCAGCGGGACTTACAGCGCGCGCGTGGCGAGGGAGCTCCACCCCGGTGATTTCGGTGCTCGAGGAATCAGTGCGCGGCACCACTCTCGTAATATCGGAGCCCCATTAGAAGCGACTGGGTTCCTGAATTGGGTTTCGAAAGACGTCACTTTACGGTGGAAGCGCGACGCTATTACAGGCACTGCTAGTTACTGCGCTAGTTGGAGAGGGTACGGAATAGGCAGGGAATGGGGTAAGGTGAAGCGCGTAGTTTCGAGGCATCTTGGTACTCCTGTCGCCTTGCGGAGGGAACCAACGGCGAAAGTACGCCGCAGTAAGGGAAAGATGACAGAGGGTGCGCGCGGTCCGCCTCTCACACTCTCCCCCCCCCTCCCCACATGCCCACCATTCTCGCCAAACTCTCCTCTCGCCGCCCCCCCCCTCGATTTCTCTCGCTCTCTCATGAGCGCGGTAACATCTCGATGGTACAACTTCTCCAACGGCGGAGTATCTCTACTAGCGCCGTGCGCGGAGCAAGTTTCGTGGCGAGAGTGCACACTCCACGTAAATTAACTCGCTTACTTTGGGCTTGATTGCATATCCTTATGGCTCAGCGCCCTCGCCGCCCCTCCCCCGACCGTTGATCGGTTTCCGCCGGCGCGCTGGTTCACGCTCGGAGCGCCCGCGAGAGCATAATTATTGGCGAAGAATGAATTTTCATTAATTCAACAATGCATCGTTATACGGAGGAAATACGTTCCCCGATCGGCTTAAACTGAATTTCTTGAGAGGTGAATTAACGAACCGCGGTTTCACCTTTATGCTCGGCACTCCGTTGCATTTCAGGCGTGCAATAGTTGCTGGAAATTGCTTCAACGCACAAAGAAATTCGCCCTCGACTCTGGCTGGCCGACGAGATAAATATACTACAGAAACGGTCGCGCTTAAAAATCTCTCCTCACAAAAAACTATGTTGTCGCAATCACGAGTATGACAGCGCGACCGACGAAAAGAGAAAGATTATGAGTTATGGTAATGGCAGGATTGATAGGAGCGTGTGATTCGATATCGCATTGCGATTATGCTCGTTGCGTTCCTTCGTTCAGGCAGGTAGTTGGTACCAGGTTCTAATCTTGGATTATGGTTGGCGCAACCCTCGCGTTCCCCACCACCTCTCTCAGCCATCCAGCAAGATCGTACAATATGTCGTCGTCGCCGTCGCTGCCGTCGTCGTCGTCGTCTACCAGTGTCGAGTGTCGGCATTCGAATGTCGGCAGCTAGGCGTGCTCGACAATGGTCCGCAGACGTTACCAGTTTGACTCTCACCGACACCGACGGCTCTTGTCGCCGCCACCGTGAATTTCCTATAACTTTCCATTGAAATCTCCCCCGGATAGGAATAAGGGTTGGTGGCTCGAGCGAGGACTGCTAGGACTGGGGGTGGCGGGGTGAAATGGTGGATTGAAATCAGCTGCGGCAGCCCCGCGACTAGGTCGGCACGCTGGTCGAAACGCCGACGTTGAACTTATGTGCGAGACGCGGCGGTTATGCCACGCCGGCAAGGAAAGAAATACGAAAGATCTTTGTGTGCTTTCAATAATACCGAGAGAGGGAGAGAGAAAGGGAGGCGAAGAAATCGAGGGAGGGTGTTCGCGATTGCAAAGGCGGGTGAAAAGAGTGCACTAGACGTTACGTTCCCGTATCTTGAGGGCACGAATAAGTGAAAATATTCTTGCTACGTGTAGACGAGAGGCGTGGAGCAGTCTATGAATTGTCGAATGCTCGGAACAGCCGATGTCCTTCCGCGATGCGGATGGCGTCCTGTGTATAATATTCGGTCGCGATATCTGTGTCGTTATCAGGATACACGTGAATTCTTTTTACTCGGGCGGCTGCGGAATGTAATTAAACCGTCATATATACAACCGTCGCGCCATCGTACGTAGCGAGCTTTCGCAGGAGTTGGTGCTGAAAGGCTCTTGGAGAATCAAAGGATCGAGTCTCACGGGGGCGAGACGAAAGGAAACATGATACTTCAGAAATTCGCGAGAAGATCGTATCTCTTGCGAGAAGAGAAAGGTGGCAGGAAGGAGGGAGACCGGGCCGGGCGAACTAATCAAGGATTTCTCGCCTTGAGCCGCGGAGCCCAGGCTCGTTTCCTTTTAGGTGACGACGACGACGACGACGACGACGGCGACGACGACGACGACGAGAGCGCGGATGAAAGAAGAGGATAAAAAGGGACGAATGGGTACCTATCTCTCCTTACGGAGATCCGGCTCGAGTTAGTGTAATGAAGAGCTTTATAATACGGTCCACCGACATAAACCGCTACCAACCGAGAGGGAGGGGATCGCCCGGCGATAGAAGCGAGTCCCTGCGGCGCGAGAAATAAAACTAGCGGAGGGTTAATGAATATATAACGTTTCGGCTCGCTCTTATATAACGAGAGGAAGCAAGCGGGCGGGCGGAGCGAGTGGAGCGGCGATTTGCCGGATGGGCGACAAAACTTCGGGACAAAGTGTCTTCAGCCGTCATCTATCCCTCTATCGCGCTCCTCGCTCCTTTCACGTTTCCGTACCGTGAGCTCGCCCGAAGATTCATACAAGAGGCAGCGGGCGGGCGACAAAGTCCTCGCTAATTAACTCGACGCATTCTACAAACTTGTAATGACGAGTAACGTCGTGTATTTTACGACAACACGTATCCATCGAAGCTTTACGATGAGCGATAATACAGTCGCTTTATTATGCGCCCCGTGTGCCGTTGTGAAATTACTTATTGCCTGCGCTAATTAAAGGCGTCGAAGAATTTTCCTACGTACAAGCAACCGGCGTAGCGAGACGTAACGAATTTAATGAACTCTGTCGAAGGGCGAGGTTCTTTAAATGTTAAAACTAATGGACGATTGCCGATTCCTTTTACGCGGCGCGAGGCAACGATGTCAAGGACCTGGCCATACTTTCCCGAGGATCGTCGATTTATCTTCGGGCGAGTCAAAAAGAGAAGGAGAGTCTCGTTACGATGAGAGTAGAATTGATCTATCTCATAGTCGATCGTCGTGTGTTGCCCGAAGAAACATTTTTTGTTCGTTAGCGCGGACATGTACATTATTGAGCGCCGATCGATCATTCGATTCTCTTTCATTATTCTTCCGCGGGCAGTCGCCGGCGATACGCCACACTCGGGCAACGTCTACATAATAAATGTATCTCTGTATGTATTATTTACAGCGACGGTCCCTCGCGTGTGCGGATTGCCATAATTACCGTCGTACAACACGGAATTTCAAGCGACGGAAGTAACTTCGGTCCCATTGGACGGCGCGAGGCGGATAATTGTTGCGTGGAGCCGGACGGCGGGGCTGGACGCGTCGCGGAATTGCGGAATCCAATATACGGCGGTGTCTTGTTTTTCGCATTTTCACGGGTGGTCGCTCGCGCACAAGAGCGTTCCGCGGACATTCAGCGGCTCGCTATTCGGCGGCCGTTCTCGTCGGGGACGAGAAAGAGTGAGGATGGAAAAGCGTGGGGTGGAACGGGGTTGGCCGGAGCGACGAATGGATTGAAGCCTGCGGTACCAGAAGCCCGACGCGCCCGTCGGGTAATTCGACTCGCTCGAGTACCTACCACCCTCTCTCGTGTGTAAACGCGAGAGAGGGTGCTGCCGGTAGGCAGGCAGGCAGGCTAGGCAGGCAGGCAGGCAGGCAGGCAGACAGAGCTCGCGCTCGGTTGCGAGGGAAAGGAGAATCCTGCTTTGATAGCTGCGGGGGAAGTAGATTGGTAGGAGTGATGCGCCGGATAGAGTTCATTGGTTCCGCTCTAGATCAGGCGGGTTTACGCTCGAGCATAAAAAAGGGATCGGAATGCTTTGGGATTGGTCGAACGCCCGCCGGATTGTTTGCGGGAGGCGAACAGCGGCGCGCTCCGCATCCGTTCCCGCTGTACTCCGAGGAACCTCCGGCTGCGATTTTCCGCTCGTCGTCGGCGCTATCGATTCGGAGGACCGGCGGGTCGGGGCGCGCCGAAGGGATCGAATTCGATTCCGTCGTAAGGCGTCGATCTCTCGTGCCGCTTAATATACGCGCTGCCGACGCGGCACGCGCGCGCACGCGGCGGTAATAAATATAGATGCACTCGTTGCGACGCGACCCGCCACTCTATATGAATGTCCATTTGATCGAGTTTTAGGCTACCCGTTCGTTCGCTTCCGCGCGGGGATATGAACGAACGCGCGCGTTTGCGATCCTAATAAAAATTGATGAAGTCGCGAAATGAAGCCGCCGCCCCTCACCCCTTTGACTGTCGCGGGGCGTGCGTCGCGCGTCGACGGAATTTCGCCGCGCGTTGCCAACCGCATTGGCGACTTACGGCCGTTAATGCGCTTAACGAGCGCGTAACGTCCGGCAATTAAATAAATATCATTCTCGTGTTTTGTCATATCGCCGGCTCGCCTCGGGTCCGCGCGGCAGCGGCGGTCATTATTCTTACTTCTCATGCGTGACTTTTTATCTCGCCTCGTATGTACGTACCGGCGACAGTGCCGTATTTATGCAAACGAGAACTAGCGGCGCGGCGATTTTTGTACGAAACCGCCTGGCGATGTCGCGTGAGAGTGGGGAAAGGGGATATAATTATGGGCCGGCTCTTTTTTTTTCCGCCCCGCGTCCGCGCGCGCGAGGGGTGCGAGTAGCCGGTGACACCGATTGCGAATGTGTCGCGCGCCACGGCGCCCACAGCGATATCATCGCTGAATAAACATGACATTATTAAGCGGACCGCTGCCCGACAAACACTCGCGAATTAACATACAAATTGAGCGACGAGAGTGTTCGGCTCTCGAGACGCCGAAAGGAGAAACGGACGGCCTGTACGCGCGTGTCCGTGCGCCGTGTTCGCGACGATGTCTCGATTTAGTCGTCGCGCCCGGAGAAATTTCTTCGTCGGACCACATTGAGCGCGGGGCCGCTTCACGTCGCGATTAGCGTAGGATAAGATGACCAAATGCGGATCAACAATTTGATGAGTCGCGACACGTCGATGCCTTTCACGATATCGACGATACAGCATAAAGTTGGGAATATACGTGAGAGCAAAATTTAAGTGAATACTTTCAAATGTCGCTTATTTTTTTTATCCGAATTTGGTCACCTTACCCTAGTCACTACTCGTGCCCTCGATAACGCGACGATAACGCATTCTAATGCGAACTGAAAGGAACGTCTCGAAAGATCAGGTTCGTGCACTGTGCGAGGCTTACAGGGTCGCTCGTCGTTTTAAATGATTTCCGCGTTACCTAAAGGCCGAAGCAGACTAGCAATTGTTGTCGCGGATTGGATTGGCATTGGCGATTGTCTTCTAGCCAATGAGCAAGCAGCCAGCGATTTAATCGACTCTTATTGGCTGAAGGGCAATCGCCAATCGTTAGTCTGATCCGGCTTTAAGAGGCGCGCAATTTAAAAGGAAAACTGTTAATTTGCTCGCGCGAAGGCACAGACTCGCCGATTAAAATATTAACATTTAAATATGTTAGGCACGCAAAGCTCGTGACATCGACTAACGCGCGAAAGGGTCGGCGGCCGACATTCAGGGAATTCAGAGATGCGCGGATGCATTTCCCTCGAATAGCGTCCGGTGCTTGGATATCTTCCTCACGCGCGTTTATTTAATTCGCCCCTCGGTACCGCGTAGATGTTCCCCGAATACGTCGCATTGTCTCGACGCGGATGGCTAATGAAATTAAGCTCTTCCTTTTTTTCCCTGTTGCCGGGCAAAGACAAAAAACCATGGCGTATCCCTTGCGATACATTTCCAGATACACGTGAAACAGAAATTCCCGTCCTCCGGCACCCCGCTCCCTTCTCGTCCGTCTCTCTTTCACCGTCTCGACCTATGCTTTTCACGCCTCGTTCCCTGCGGAGTACTCGAAGGACATCGGCGGATCATTTCTCCTTGAAGCGGACGCATCGGTGGCGGTCTCCACGTCGGCTGCTCTCTATCGCGCTGCATACAAATGATAAATTACAAATATCGATCCGCGCTCGGAGGGTGCGAGGGAGGAAGAGACCGGCGGCGCAAAGGGTCGCTGGAAAATTATTCGCGTCACGCTGCGCGCAAAAAGCGAATTTACGAATGAGATGTGCCATCGCACTGATGCCGGTGCGGCCGGCTGGTCCCAGCCTTGATTTCGAGCAAGTTTAATTGAGTGTAGCACTCTTCCGTTGGGAAAACGACGACACGACCGGCCTGGAAGTTCATAAACTTTCTCAACTTTATTAGCATTACGAGGTCATTATAATAGGCATTCGGGTTACTATTGAGCAACGATTATTATGGTCGATATAATATCAATGGATTGAACTGTCGGCGCGCAAAAGGAAACAAAAAGCGATTTCTGACCCAGACAATGCAAATCTGACGGCATATTTTTTGCGTCGAAAGTTAAAGCGTAAAAGTTTACTCTCGATAATCGCTCGATGGGTGACGAGTTAATGAGGAAATATTTGCTGCTCCGCAACAAAAGTGTCACATTGATGAAATCATCTATCAACGCGTGGCCATAAATTTCTCTCTACGCGCGGAAATGTTTGACGGACGGCGGCGAAATAAAAATTCCAAATGGTTCGCGTTAGAATTACTAGGATATTTTATCGCCGCCGAGCACCCCGGAATACGCTTCCGATATTATACCGCGAAATAAAGCACTGCCCGATGGTTTTTGCCGCTTTCCACCCCCTCCGAAGCATCGGATTTGGAAATATGAGGACAAAGACACCGGCGCGCTGGTGGACGGGGGTGCGATGTACAGAGATGGAGTGGAAGTAGCCGCCATCAGCGCGATAATGCGCGTTGGTGGATCCGGGAATCAGCGGACCATGGAAAATGTATGAAGTTTCCGGCGTCGGGCTACGGCTGGCTGGGTCCGCTGGCTGGGACGCAGGAATTTTAACACTTCGGCCGCGACAGCTGGGATATTACATAAGGGATTACGTCGATTTCGCACGAATCATTATTACAAAGTGCCGGTGATCCTCTTACCAGGCGCCGACGTCCCCGGCGAGTATTTATTTCCGTTAACGACCAGACGGCCGCGCCGTCAGATTTGCCCGTTGCCATTGATAATTTTCGATTCTGCCACATATCTCCTTACAGTCGCGGTAAAGTAACCTTGTCAATTTCCGCACGAGCGGGTTTGCACGGATCGGTTGGTCTCGCGCCGTTCCACGTTGTACGAAACAACATCTCGCGCTGAAAACCCGTCCGTTCTTCAATCGAGCGCTGTTCGCGTAAACGGGACGCAGAGTGTTTAATTTCTGGGCGTCGATTCGCTGAAATGTTTCCTACTCGACACCTCCTGGAGAGAGAGAACGCGGCAGGCTCTCGCAGACCGTCGAGGCGTTAATGAAAGTACGTCTGTTAAAGCTCGAGGGTCGCGAGTTCGCCGAGTTTCTTCGCCTGATTCTCGTAAAGCTTCCCCGCGAATCGTCGAGGGTCCAAACGCTGGAAGGAAAAGAGCGTGGAGCACGAAGGGTGAGAGAAAGGGAGAGGACGAGGGCGAAAGAAACGATGGATTTTTACGCGCGAGCGCGAGAATGAAACCGGTTCGCCTGGGATTCTTACGGTCTCTTTTTCCGGGGAAGCAATCGTCAATGAGAGAGCTCGCCGTTTTCTTAAACGCATCTGATTATTTTCATCAGCTCCACCAACTGCGCTTTCTCGCCGAGTTTCCCGATCGAGGAAGGAAGGTGTTGTTAGTTGAAAACTCGCGATCGATATCGCTTCTGTTATTGCACGATCACCCCCGAGGTATAAATGTAATTGCTTACCTAACAATCGCACGCGGAATCAAAGATGTGAGATACTTTACTTTTGAATTTGAATAACGCGAGTAAGGAGTAGAGATGAAAAAAAAACAGGTTTACTTCGAAGTAAAAACCGAATTAAAAACCAGTTTTTTTCCCGGTAAAAAAACGTTTTTAAACCAAAATCTGACAGTCAGATGCAAGAACTCACTGAGCGGTTGTGTCTCCTGAACTCGCTCAGGGTGCAAACTCATGGAGCGGAACGATTGTCACTAAAGTACACGCTATCTCCAGAGGTTGTGTTACAAGATATAACTAAAATGTGATAGTTTCCAAAGATATACATATATCAGTAGTATCTATACTCATTTCAAGATAAGTTAATCAATGAAACTTTTATGTGTC
The DNA here is from genome assembly GCF_000949405.1 of Vollenhovia emeryi. Classification (NCBI taxonomy): domain Eukaryota; kingdom Metazoa; phylum Arthropoda; class Insecta; order Hymenoptera; family Formicidae; genus Vollenhovia; species Vollenhovia emeryi. The sequence goes on along the minus strand of NW_011967212.1, from coordinate 1,397,321 downwards.
TTTTATTACATTTTTTATGTAATTCATAAATTCCTAGTGATTGAACAAACACGTTCGTTCAAACAAAATAAGTTTTGAGTTCAGTTCGTGCTCCCTACCGCAGTACCGACAACAATCTAACGATAAGTACACTCATGACCACCGCCAGTTAGACATTGTACTACATTTTGATTATTACAGAAATCTCTTGGATGAATGCTAGAACAATAATATGGCGTCAAATGTCGTAAGAAAATATATATACCCGAGTAAAAAACTTACTTTAGAGCCGGGAAAAAAACTGATTTTTACTGGGTTCTTTAATCAAAGTTTCTAGTTTTGTATCTCTATTAAGGCGATAGGACGCTTTATTTTTTCACATAGTAATGCAAAAATGCTGCGACAAATGACGATAAACAACGTTCGTCCACTACGTTTGGAATTTCGAAAACTCGGGCACTCAGCAGATTATTAACGTTCATTTACGAGATTCGCGTGGGCAATTGTACCTGTAATGAAATTAACTCCGCACTGGTCCGAATGATATCGCGCAATTTTGTAAAAGGGGGAACACGCCCTCACCTCGCCGCGGGATCTGAAAAGAACTCGGAATCCAGAATCGATCCTCCAAATTCTCTGACGTCATTCGACTGACGACTGCTCGACGGTGTTCGGGATGCCCGCCCCTGCCCCCATCGGGGCGCTCCTTGGAATGCAAAGTGCGCCTACCGGCCTAAGAAGCGGCGGGGCGCGAGAGGTGACTTGGCGAAGGCACTTGTCGACTCGTTAAAGACGACGTTAGGAAGCGGCGTGCGGCATATAGAGCAGTCCGCGACGCCGGCATTCCTGCTCCATTCGTTATAGCCGGCCGGCCTGGAGTCGGGAAACTCCGGGCGCTTTCCTTTCGCGTGCTCGAATTAAATATTAAATGCTCGAAAGGCGGCGGCGCGAAATTGGAGGGTCCGAGTCCCTGGAACGGCTAAATGGAGAAGCGGAGTGGGAGGGGGAAAAAAGGGAGAGGAAAAAAAAGGGAAAAATCATCGACGTGCGCAGAAAGGAACGAGATCCGGAAGAGCGGATTCGGAAGACGGGGAGGGGGAGGGGCCAGGGGTACGAGGATAAGAAAAGTCGACAGCGAAGTCTACACCGTTAGGAGAGACTTAATTAATCCGTCGGAGCTTCTCCTGGTCTTTCCCTTTCTCTTACACGGCAGGATGCCGCTATGTTCGCCGACGACTTTGTGCTCTCGAGGGCGGGGCAAGTTTCGAGTAATGGCCTGTTTCGACCGAAATGGAAGGTTCTTTCTTTCCTTTATGATCGCCCGTCGATATCGCGCGCTTTATTCGTATCGTACGCTCGGTTAAGATCGTGTCGCGTTAAAAGTACGAGGCATTGTTCGACTCCTCATCTTTTCGAGTCCATTATCATTGGAATATGAAATCCCCGCCAATTCACGACGTGTATCTCGCGATCGTTAAACGCGTTGGGAATAATGGGCGCGCTGGCTGCCGATTAATGCAGATTTTTTTCTAAATATCACACGGTTCGACGTACCCCGCGCTTCTCACGTCGCCATTCCCAGGAGAGACAGAGTCGGAATGTGAGTTTCGCGCCGCTCCCGATATAACGCGCTCGACGTTATCGCAAGATAGAAGCCAGCTATCAGAACGTTGGCAGTTGGACGCTTTAAAATGCGATATCGTTAACGTCAAGGATTTAACTGTACCGTGCTCTCCTCGATTCTCTTGCTTTACTACACTTTTAAAGTCTGAAATCCTCGATTTTACAACACTATTTCCGCAATTACACGCTTCTACCTCCATGAGAACTTGAGGTTTCCCAAAGTACGAGACGTATTCGGAAATTAATGTTACAACATTCCAGAAAAATCGAAAAATGCATATTTATTATTGAAACTTATATGACATGTTACACAGGTATACCATTACTTTTCCACGTAATCGCCATTCAGTTCCAAGCATTTGGTGAGCCGGGGTATCAACTTTTGTATTCCTTTGTCACACGTATTCCCGCCGCCACCTCTGTTCATCATGAATGTTTATTCGACCGTCTTTAAATTCCCTACACCACTTTGTCACTTTATCACGGGACATGACGTTGCCGTAAACAGAAACAATTTCGCGGTAGATGGGTGGGCTTTTCATTTTTAACGATAGCGAGATATCGGATGACGGCTCGTACTTCACACTTGGCGGGATTGGGAATTGCGGGGTTCATGTCACGACACGATTCTGACGCAACCAGTCGAGCTACTGACCCGCTTGGTCCCTTCAGTGAGATTCCTTTTTCATGCAGAAATGCCAACTTAAAAAGGAAAAATTTGCCTCGGAGCTACAGACACGTTGTAAACCTTAATTCCCAAATATGCCTCGTATTACGGACAATATGGTCCGTCGATACTCTTGGCATTGTTACAAATAACGGTATTTACCATTCGGCGAAAATTGAAGAATATTCAGAGGAGCCCAGTAACACGCGCGACGCGTTCGCCGCGGGTGAGGCGAAACAAGCATTTCGTGCGCCACGTTTCGAGGGGGTGCGCTGTATATTTACATATCAAATTATCGCGACAGATGCGACGGCGTCATCGGAAAAGCCAGGGATCACTTAGGCAGATTGCGCTCGCGTTTCTCTTCTTCCATTTTACCGTTTCGGCGGCGAGTTTGATCATCCAGATCGGGATGAAGAAGCCACCGTTTTCAGAGCCATGGTGACGGTGCTACACGAGACCGTCGAGTGATTAATGACCGCGGTGTCGGAGGGTAAGTCTCGCGATGCGCCGTCTCCCAGGTCCACGGGGGAGAGGGACGGAGAGGGGAGGGAAGGGCGAGAGGGAAGGTGAAGCGTCTCTCCCCGTTGATCCCACGATTCCACGTCGCCTCGTACCCGACTTTCGTGCGAGACGAAACGAGCGGCAGACCCGGCGGGGACGAGGGGTGGGCGCCCCGGATGGAAAAAAAAGGAGCCTGGCTTTACTTCCCGCTCACGAGCGAACGAAAGAGACGATCGTGGAGTACGAGGTCGAGTACAAATTGTCTTCGGGGGACAGGGCTAGGAATCAATCTACTTCTTGCCCCGCGTCTACCCCTCTGCCTTTTCGCCCTTTTCCCGCCTATCGTCTTCTTTATTCCAAACTTTACCAGACGTCACGCGACGCTCGGATGAGGTCATTGTGCAGCGGCACGAAAAAACTTGGTCGAATTTAGATTCGCAGTGACGAATGCTTCTTGCTAGTTCGGAACTTGGGGAAATCGAATTTGTCTATGCGATCGGAGAATAACAAACGGCGGAGTCAACTGTCGGCCGACGGTTCGAGACATTGTCTCTTGGCGGCTGATATTCGGCGGTCCTCAAAAAGAGAATATTGCGAGACGTCGCAAAGTTTAACGAGAAAATTTCTGCGCGACGATAAATACGAAATATACGGCTGCTTCGCGGATCTGACATCCGGATGTGTTATATTAAATAAAATGCGACGTAATAGCAACATACTACGGTCTACCGTTGCATGATTTCGGCCGTAACATGAAAGGTATATTTGATTTACTTTCACGTACCTCTGTGGATGTGCGCCTACATATGTCTGCAGCGCGCCAGAAATGCCTCGGAGAATATAGACGTTATTATCGAAGAGAAAGGTAAGAAAAATGAAAACAAGAACGGACGTTGGCGAAAACATAACATATGGCCGGGCATCACGGTCCGTACACTTATCGATCACTTAGCAACCATATTTCTCGTACGGACGCACCAACTAGGAGGACGCGATGCTGCACTTATATCAAGGCACCATCTATCTTGTCAGGGATCGACAGCAGAATAATGGTGAAGCTGATACACGTATACATAGCAAGAAGCAAGCATCAACGTTGCTGGCTGCGAAGTAAAAAATATTGTTCTTGCGACGAGAACCTTCCTTTTGGCGTTTCGCCTTAACTCGTCGAAACCATACGCGAGAAAACGCACTTTTTTCAAACCAGAATATTATCGAAGAGATAGCCCGAGTCGAACATTTTGGCTTCAGTTTAGCCTCGTATAATTTTTTAATTGGGAGCAACGAGGTCGCACCAAGGTCTTTGTGTCGGAGAAAATATATTGAATTTTTTACCTCAGATAGGCCTGCAAAGAGTCGCTATTTCAGCAGTAAAGAGGCCAGTGCAAGTGTAATCAACAGAGGTTCGGTGGATCCTCTTCGGCCTAAGAGTTTTCGAAGAGGGTGAAATACTTCGTTACATTCTCTTTGAGGTTTAGAATGAAGTTAACCACAATTTTTACTCATCTGGGCCACGAATTGAAGTTTCAAACAGACTACGAGGTCCAAATGAAGACAGAATGGAATAATTGAGGCCCATTCCGGGATCAAGTACTCGGGAGAATCTTTCAATTACAATTTCTGAAATTACGCCCTCGTAACTGTCTTCTCTGTTGACGCGCCGATAATTTTCATCACAAGTGCGTCTCGAAAATGATTTAACGCCCTCGAGCGGGATTTTGTCCGTGAATGCGAAAATAAATGACCATATCTCTCGCTGGGAGCCATCTCGAGGCTCTTGTAACGTTAGACGCGGCGCAGCCGGGAGAGAGAAGTTCATGCATGTTTGGCTATATACGCGGGATTTACGCGGGGCATCTTATCGCCTTATTCGCGATTGTGCAGGCTCGTATGCGGGTACATTGTGAATAAAATGCAACCGGGAAGGTGGCGCGTGGAGAAGGTGGACGGGCGAAGGAGGTCGGGGGCGCGATTATAATGCAGCGTCCGTAGCGTGCGGCTACGAACGGAAAGGGTCTGTTCCCCTCCATTCTCCGCCCCGTTTTCTCGCAGAACCTAGATTCTGGATACACTTTAGCGAGTCCATTATAGAGATTGTGGTCGCGACCTCGCGCAGCCGGGCTACCACCATGGGTAGGTTCGCCATCCCGGGAGCCGGCGAAAGCCTCCCTTATCCCACCCGCGTGAACGGCGGCGACCCGCACGCTCGCCTTCTCTCTCGCTTTCTTCTGGCACCGTTCATCACGCGCCGTGCAAAACATATTTTACGGTTGGACGCCGCCACCCCGATGGTAATAGCGTAATAAAAACACGGGTGGGGATGACAGGTACCATTGCGAAGAAAGGAATTCTTACCGATGGCCCTGGCTTAGCTCGTCGTGGCACCGAGGAGCGCCGCCATTGCTGCGTAAATTAGGATATAAGAGCTCTCTCTGGACCGGATTATTCCACGCAATTTATTCCGCGGTACAAATCTAATGATGGCCAGAAACAACGGCAAGACGAATGTGCCACTTGCTATCGTTACCGGGAGATGTAGCAGCGGGGAAATTTTTGCAAAGACGGGCGTCTTGATGGAGCGTAATAGCTGGATAAAAGGACCGATCGTTACTCCACGCTATGATATAATTAGTTTCCTCGCAGTCCGGGGAATTTTATTCCCGCTGTCTGCACCCCCTCGTCCTTAGGCTGCGATAGGTGAAACGCCTCGGAAACGATTCTCTTTCTTTAAACAGCTCGCCGGGCTTGGCTGCAGTTGTTTTCGATTACATTCTTTCTCCTGGCGCAGATACAATACCGTCCAGATCTCGGGCGTCGCGTATCCGGATAACGGTCCCTCCGGAGCGAAGCTGGTGTCGCGATACCGCCTCAGGAAAACGAAATAATAAGCCGTTTAATGGCGTCCGGAATTGCGGACATTCAGCCGGCGATTGGATGCAGTCCTGTTGCGGCAGTTCCGCCAAGCAGTTTCGCCCGAGGAATACAGTTTCCGTCGCCTCTGACTGGACCCGGCCATTACAATGCAGCTTTCCGAATGACTTCTTAATCGATATTCCGCATTCTTTTTCGCGATACGCGAACGAATATTTCCCGACACCGTTCGAGAAGCAAGCCGAAAATCCGCTGGAATTGGATTCAATCGAAACGGCACAAGGCGACATTTCGAGAATGACCGCTTTAAGCGGTGTATCGCACCGATTGTTTTTGTATTTGCTCTTTTCGAGGGGAGAAGGGCCGGAAATATCGTTTAATATATATCTACTCGATATTATAATGCTTCATAAATTTGAAGCTTTTAATGATGCGTGAACGTTTTGTCTCGTTATCCGAGATGTCGCGTTTGTCTGATCAATATCAGTCGTTACTACTTATTAATCACGCGAAAGGCAAAAATGTGCTATTAAAGAATATCTTGCAGAGCGATTGTCGAATGAATCAGTATAGTCAACCGAGACTATTACGATCGAGTAATACGCGCGAATATTCCTTTTTTATCGATAAAGCTTGCAATTGATACGCGCGTTCTTTGCGATAGGGAACATATTCTTTGATGAGGTACGCGGAACAGAGGTATACTTCAAAGAAGTATGTACATATATATATATATATATATATATATATATATTCTGCAAAATATTCGCTGAGAGAAAGAGAGAGAGAGAGAGAGAGAGAGAGAGAAGAGATTCCTTCGAAGCTGGCAGCCTTTCACCAGTGGAAGTTCGACGAGTCTTCGGACAAGCGAGAGAAATTATTCGCGCTCGATCGAAGCTCCTTTTGACAGACGGCGTAGGGCGTTCGCAATCGCGCCGAGTCAATCTTTCGAGGACAAGTTCCCAAGGCGACTTTCCCGCCGGCGGAACAATATCCATCGGACGGGCCGCACCTCGATGGATTCGCAAAACGTAATCGACAGAAAAATGCGGGGGAAGCGGGAAGCTCGCGCGCGACGGAGAGAATGCGAGCTTACTGGGTTTGCCAAGAAGAAAGAGAGAGAAGGGAGAGGGAGGGGGAGAAAGAGAGAGGGAGGGGGGGGGTGAAAAAAGGGACGGGCGACACCGGCGTGTCACAGTCTGCACCTGTTCTCGCGCTGGCCGAACAATGGGTGCCGTCCCGGTGGTATCCACGGGATTAAATATCATAATTAATGTCGCCCTGGTCGGATCTTCCTCCCTCTATGTGTGTGTACACGTATATGTGCGGAAGAATCGTCACCTTGGCGACGCCCGCCGCCGCTCGGCTCCTTTCTCGCCTCTCGGATCTTCTCCGCGCATTTTCTCACGGCTCGCCGCACGGCTCGTTACGGGGATCAAATGCGAGCAGACAGAGTGTCTTCTATTGTGTACACGCTCAAGAAGCCTCTATTATTAACCTCACGGAGGAATATCACGATCTACTTCCTTCCACCTTCGACCCCCGCGCTCTTTCTCTTTCGGCTCTCTGTCTCGCCCCTCGCCTCTCCCCCGGGTCCCCTTTGGATCTTTCGTCAGAAAGGAATTGCCCACCGTGAAACGGCTTTTATACCGCTGCGAGCGTCGTTCATCAATGCGAATCGACCGCGTACCGCTGTTTTCAATTCGACGACTCGAGCTGCGTTCAACTACCGGCGAGGAAAAGTTTAAGTGCTCGAATACTAATGTCATATAAATATTTTAGAGAATCTTACTACAGGCGTGTATGTGCTAATACCAATGAAGTTATTCTCTCTTTATTCGCTTGTATTTTGTTCTACATGTTATACATGTATATCATTTACACGAAAATCAGCACATAGAATCGAGGCATAGTTGGGCTTGTAAAGAAACGGTAACAAATTGTATTATTTTCATTGACTTATCTTTAATATCTTTTGTTAAGTTTTTTATGACATAACTTCATAGTGAGTTGCGCAAGAATCAAGACAATACTTCCCCCCCCCACAAGAAATTAAAGAAAATATCTAATAATTACGCTCGGTGAAGCGTCAAACTCGCCGTACTGCAGTACAATCGCCAATTCGCTCCAGATGATATTTACTTCCTTTGATTCCTGTCAGATCGGCAACTCCGGTGCAGGTATTATCGAGCGTAAACCGCCGGGTCTGGACTGGCCTCTCTCTGACAGTACGTCGGTACACATTAATTAGGCTTAGGCTCGCGAGATAGGTTTAATTACTTTCGCCAGATCAGAGTCGAACTAGATTCCTGCCGATAGAGAGCAGAGGAGAGAGAGAGAGAGAGACAGGCAAAGTACCAGGGATATAGGGGGAAATATCTACGTGTACAGCGCGAGAGAAGAGCTGCACGTGTGCGTACATGCACGCACATACATACACACAGTGGTAGCAAGAGAGAGGAATCGGAGGAGGAAGAGGAGGAGGAATGGAGACACGACGCGGCGGTTAGCGGATATGAATCGCATGAGCGGCTGAGCCATTGTAAACACGCGTGTAACAGGGGACTCATCCCGGCTGACCCGGGCATCAGCCCGGACCTAGCCGACGCCGCGCCGGTGTCGGCGACGCAGGTGCCGGTTTAGGATCCAGTCATAGGGTGCCTACCCGGTCTTGCGGCCGATGCGTTAGCGTGCTTGTTACCGCTCACGACGCGCCACCGACGCTCACCGTCCTCGAACGCCGCTCAGAGCTTCGCCACCACCGTCGGCTACTCTCCACCCCGTTCGCTGCGCCGCGCCGCCTCGCAACGTGCGATCTCGCTCGCACGTTGTAATCGCGTCCACGTTGGTTACTCACGGTTCGGCAACCGCTGTAATTTGCGTACATTGATTAAATTGACGAGTGGAATGAGAAACGTACGAGCGGACGAGAGGCCGAGAGGGTGAAGGGCGACGGCAGCGGCGGCAGCGCAGGCTGGGCAACAAGCGGCCGAGCGGGGGAGAGTGGGGACGGCGAGGAGTGGGTTTTAGAGGCCGGTACCACGTTACCGGGAGTTCGCTGGCAAATTAAAACTTGCCAATCAAACGCGAATATCTGTGCAACTTGATAGTAACTTTAATTAAAATCGCTAGTGATGAAGATCCGCGCCGAAGCCGCGGATGACGGTAGGTGCGCTGGTTATGCGGGAGTTTTATTTCGTTCGCTGAACCCCGCCGCGTCCCCTTGTCGTCAGAGCGCTCGCTCACTCAGCTATCGACGGTACGCGCCCTATCATTACGAGCGATATCGATGAGTGCAAATAAATAAATTAAACACGATCCGCTTCTGTATCACCGGTCGTAACAGCACGATTGACACGTGATGGATTATTCCGAGGCTAACACGAGAGCTAGAAGAAAGAGTGACGTCGATAAGGAGATATCGTCGCGATTGCGCCGGCTGACTTCGACACGCGATACACGTCAACGGTGACGGTCGCTCGGTCCGTTGCATTTCGGCTTGCATGAAATTTTCACGCAAACAGCACGGCGAAAGAGAAAGAGAGAGTATCGGCTGGAGGCGCGCGGCGCATTTTATCACGATATTTTCTCTCGATACTGGTTAAGGGCGCCGTGTGACGAGAAAATGGCGTATACATCGCGTCTCGCTACGTCGTGTTACTTTTATGGATGCACGTAAACCACGCGCCCGCATACTGCTTCGTGTTAAGAGAATAGTACGGGGAACGTTGGGCGGGGTTCTAGGCGTGTGTGCGCATCGTGCCGATCGTAAAATGCTTACAAGACATGTTTAGCGTGCTGAGAAAGACAGCGGGAATAATGACAGTGCACAACGAGAAAAATGGTAATGGATAACGCAAAGAAAGGGAGGAGGCAGCAGAGACAGGGAGAGGGGAGGGGCTGAGACTGAGAGACTGGGACTGAGAGAGAGACTGAGACTAAGACGGACAGAGGGGGCGGCTGAGAAAGATACTGAGACTGAGAGGGGGACTAAGACTAAGACTGACAATGAGAGAAAAACTGAGACTGAGAGAGGGGACTGAGACACAGGGGAGGGGGCACGTAACTCTGTTGTAGTTCGCATAATTGCGCGCGGCAACGTGCGCATTAGTATATAAAATGGCACTTGAAATAGAACGCGGTATTTTAATTACTGTCGGCATAAGACGCTAATACAAGTTTGACAAATTTTGCAACAATCCGCTAAGTGGCACGTTACGGTGCAATTTTCGCGACGCGATTATCCGCCGTCGGCGGATTCGATTTCCTTGCCGCCAAGTTTTCGAGCGCGCCGGCAGCGCGTATCGCGTTACGTTTCCTCGCCGTTGCGTCTCCCGAGCAAATCAGATTAATAGAGATCTTACATTTGACGGCGTTATCGCCGTCGGATGGGTCCTACCCCGTTTCCCATCGACGCGTCGATCAATATCGCGTAACATCCCGGTTGCCTGTGTGGCTGTAATTATTTCCACCTAAGACGTCGAAGTTTAGTGCAATCATTTCTCAGGAAGGATGTTCCCCCTTTGAAATTGTTAGAGGCGAACAGCTTTCCTCGGGGAAACTTTTGCGAAGCATCTCGCGTCGCGCCTCTCCCGAGTCTCTCTCGTCCTCCTCATCCTCCCCCCCTCCCCCGTCTCTGCCGGTTACTTTTACCTCGACACGCCTTCGCAGAGAGAGCGTAACTAAATAGAAACTGATGCTGGAGCCGGCAAAGACCCTTATTGTCGCTCGGGAACGCGTGAGAAGAAGTTTCCTCGTCGTCGTGTTCTCTCGCTCGAATAAGACGATTCTTCGTGTCATTCTTGTTCGCGGAGGGGGATGGAACGCGACGCTCGAGAACGAAAAGTGAACGTCGCGCACCCGCCGAATACCAAAATCCCGACGACGACGACGACGACCGCCCTCGTCTCCGCTGATCTATTGAAGTCTAGGTACAGTTCCGGGGGCGCGAATACTCGCTTCCAGAATGTCTCGCGAGCTTGCACTTAGCGTCACAATAATCGTAAAGCGGTGCGCAAAACGTCGGCGTTCAATATTCTCAAAGAAGTCCCGTTTAGTACATATCGCCATTAAAATAAATGACAATTTCACCGTCGAACGATTCTCTCAAGGAATTCCTTTGCTGCACCTTCACGGCACCGATTGTCAAAAGTGCGCTAGAACGGTAATAGATACGCTCGTGATAATAATAATAATATATTGAACCCGAGAAAACAGACGATTACAAACGTTAATAATAACAGATATGTAAATCAATAAACGCACGCAGAGAACTCCCTTTTTTTCAATTTTTCAAGAAACTCGTTTGTTCAGCCTCTCGATCTCTGATTTCGATTTGCGTGGCTCGCCCGTAATTCATGTCGTGCGATGGCTCACGGGGCGAATTCATGACCACGCCGTAAAGCAAAAGAAAATAAGAAGTTGAAATTTGCAAGAATAAGATGGCCGAACTCCTCTCCGGTATTTTCTATGCTGGATACATATTCACACCCATCCTTCATCGTCGACCCGTGCGTAGGTACGCTCCCCTTTGTACTTTCGCTCGAGGCCCATCTCCTCTCTTTTTCACGGAACGTACAATAAATTCCCGCGGACATTGGTATGCGATCGACGCCTACGGGGTTCTCGGTCCCCACGCCCCCTCGCGCATCGTGAGAACACGGGGTTAAGAGGGGCGCGACTTTGCTGGAAAAAAATTCTTTCGGTGTCAAGGCGACACGATTCGCCGAGGGGTTCACGTGTCGTTCCTCGAGAAATTGTGCACCGACCCGAGATATTCGTTAGGCCTTTTCACTTCTCATCTCGCGCTCCCTCACGTAGCGTCCAAGTGGTATCGAAGTCGATAAGGGGGCGAGAAACGACGAGAATTGTCCCGCAAAATTTTGTAGCAAATATCACGAGGGATATTCCACGATTGTAAAGGCACTTCAGATACGAGAAAAGTGACGCGGGAAGATTATCGCGTTTCCTCGCTGAGAAAGAATTAATCAGACCGGGCGTGAAGAGCACAGCGGCTGAAAGGGACAGCGCGTTACGCGCGAAAAGCGCCGTGTTAATGCAAAAACCCGTTGCGATTGAGCGATGAAATTGATACGCGGCAAGTACTATAGATAATAATTAGATATGTACGAGCGCCGAGCGCGCGCGATAGCGACGTCGACAGCTTTCTTTCGGTAAATCGATACCTCCCGTTACGCGCCGTAAACTCCTGGGGGCGGCGAGCTTCTGCTCGCTCGACAGTTTCTAATTACGCGTTGCGCCGGTCAAGATAGTATCTGCGAGGATAATTATATAATACTGCATATTCCATCATGCGTGCAGCGGGTGGCCGGAGTGTGTTTGAGGTGGTGAGGCGTGCTGATGACAGACAGGGTGTGCGGGTCCGATAGCGATAGCATCCCTTGTATCGTGCCGGACGATGGGCCGGTGCTTCTCTTCCTCGTCCTCCCTTCAGGAACCATCGTCGCGCCCACCCTCCTCCTCATCCATCATGTCGACAGCTTCGTTATGACCACACACTGACTGTGCGCCCGTCACCTCTTGGATCCTTTCGCACGGCTGGATCTATGATGCCCTGCTGTTCCGCATAAAGGTTCCTATCATCGGCTATACCCGCTGAGAGATCCGGGCTGTTCCGAAACTCTCGTGCTCGAGAGGGACGTTAAATTACATCCTCTCCACGCGCGTCCAAGTTCGTATCTCGCGTATCGCACGAAGAATGCAGATATGCGAAAACGTTAATCGAGTCGTTCCACTTGTGTGCGTTGCTACACGAGCGATCAAAATTACTCCGACCGGATCGGAATTTGCAGTCTTAGCGATTGAGCGTAGCAAGGAGGATTACTCGCCAACGGTCAGTAAACAGCTATCGGAATAAGTTGAAATAATGTCAACCGAAGGCTGTGTAAATACGTTTCATTCTCCCCCGCAACTCCGTTCGTCAGCCCTAGAGACCCGGTAATCAGAGACTGGCCATAAGAATTGGTCAAATTCCCGCGAGTGAGAGAGAAACATAGGCTATCTCTACGATCGCACGACAGGAATTTGACGAACTCTTATGGCCAGTCTATGATTACCGGGTCTCTAGTCAGCCCTTGCTGCGCGGTGTAACGTCGATTGCGAAGGTGGCGTGTCGCGTCGCACAAATTGCGACTGTATTACGTGCGGCGTGGCGCGGCGCGCACTAGCAACGTCAGCGAGGCGTCAGTGTCCCGGGTGCTGGGTCCCGGGTGCCGGCGCAGCGTGGCGTATGCGACGTGCGGCGAACAGTCACATCACGGTGGTCGGAGCGGGAATGCTACACGTGCGACACAATGATGCGTTTCGACGCGACCGGTCGGTGTCGAGGGGTCGCGTGACACCGGAGGCTGCCTGCCGCTGATACAGCCGAGAATCTGAAGTATTTTTCTCCCATTCCACATTCACTCGGGGCCGGGCTCTCCTCCCGCCCCGTTCGCTCGCCACCCTCCCAGCCCCGCCGACTATCAAATTAACAAAGGGGAATATCAAATTAAATTACGCTCGTAGCACGGCGCGCGCGGCGCGCTTCGGTGGACGGACGCGACAGGTGCAACGGGGCGTCAAATATTCAGCGGACAGCTATTTCCCTTAATACACACGCGTGCGCTGGCGCGAGCGCGCGCGCCGCGTGCTTTGCCCTAATTGTAATAAAGAGGATTGCCATTAATCCGACGCGGTGAGACAAAACTTGAGTGAAATTCCGCTCGTGGATAATCGACGCGGGGAGATGACGGCGCGCCGCGCGTCCCGAGGCGTCGCGTATCGCGCTCCGCCCCATTGTTCGTCGCGCCGCGGGAACAAGGGAACGAGCACGCGCGCGTATTAAATATAATGAAAAATTGCCGACATTCATCGCGCGATAAATGTCCGGCATACTCGGCTTGATTAGTCGCGCTTTGATTCTCGGCGTTCGCGGTTCCCGCGCGGACGCGAGCATTCCGCGTGAAATCGCATTCGCGACAATATGGCGGTGACAAAAAAGCCCTTCGCGGGGTATTAATTCGGTCGGCCGACTACATTGGTTCGGCGGCACATTTTTTTCGGTCCTCCTTTCTCGCGCGTCCGGCCCCCTCTCGACGCGCCGTTACAGCGTTCCCGCGGCTGTAAATTCTCGCGTGCCGCGCGTCGCGCGCGCTTTCCGCACGTATGTGTTTCCCACCGCTTCGCTTCGCCACCATTTTTCTCTCTTTCCCCACCCCCCACCCCCTCCCGCCTCTCCTTTTTCGGCGCAAACATAATGAATATTGACAAACCATCTCCCCGCCCCCCTCCCTCCGCGCTCTTCCTCACCCTCCTCGCCTCCCTCCTCTCCAATCCTCTCTTTTCTTTCAGCGCTGGAGGGTGCGTCGTATACGGGAAGCAGAAACAAATAGGATGAGACGTGGGGAGGGGTGGCTGGTATTCTCCATCCCATCGCGGGTACCAGCTCCACTCCCGGTACCATTGCCCTAGGCACAATGCGTCCCCACCGTGTACCTCTCCTCCCCGTCCCTTTCCGTCCTCCCGCACTCTAATTCTCTCTATCTGTCTATCTTTCTCCGACTCGACGCAATCGAGTTGCTTCGGAAATATATTAGTTCGGATTCGCGCGGAACGGCGGAAAGCGAGGCGATACGGCGCCCCACCTACCCCCCTTCCCCCCTCTCCCTGCCCCCCCCCCCCCGGTCTCGCTTGATGCGATTTTCACGTGCGGCGGTGGCGAGGAAATTACAGTGAAAGCGCGAGAATTCGCTTTCGTCGAAATTTCGAGAATACCCGCCGATACCACTCCACTTTTTCTCTCCGCTCCACGTCCCTATCTACCATTCCCATCTCTGCCGCCTTTCTTCCGGTTTCAGACACAATTTGTATGTCTTCGGGACCGAATATCTTCTTTGGATCTAAAATGCCTGTCTAAAACGCGAAAGTGTCTCTCTCACATTTTTTTCTTCCCGTCCTCCACCCCCCCTCCCCGTGTGCGCTCTCGCTGCTTTCGCCGAGTTTTTCAAATTCCTCTCGAGTACGCGTAATCCAACGTTCAAAACACCTTTAAACGATCGAATAGAAGGGAATTCTGAATAGAACCCGTTTGAAAAAGAACCTCGGATTAACGTTAAAAAAATGCAATGCTGTGTTCAACGCGAGAAAGAGAGAGGGAGCGGGGGAAGGCCGGACTCGCCGTTCGCGCAAAAAAAAGCGGTACTTTCTTCCGTTCTTTCTTTCGGGACGACGTCGTACTTACTCGCTGCGAAATCACAGACCGCACTTACCGCTTCCTACTGCGGTGCACATTGCCGCGCGCGCGCGTGTGTGTGTGACTCCGCAGCACCCCGGTTTGCACAGGCACCCGCACACGTACACGTGTGCACGCGCTCACGAGGGTATTTCCACGCCGGCGTAAGCGCGCGTTTCTTGCGGGCGCGAGCAAAAAGTAACGCTCGCGTCAGCTCCTTCCTTTTTACAGCCCTCGCAGGTTAGACTCATTACGAAACGTTACGTGCGCAAACCCGCGCGACCGTACATCGGAGATATATAAGCGGCGAACGTACCTACCTGCGCGCTCTACGTGGAATTCAACGTCTGTGTACACAAACGTCGTTTGGAAAGTCGACGGCGGTATTCCTATTTGCCTCCCGCGCGTTGGAGAACGCGCCACGCTTGACCTCTCCGCGTTCTCCGTTTTCGCGTCCACGCAAAAGTGTTCCCTCACTCCCCCTCCTCCCCGTCGTCCACGTCTTTTCCTTTACGCCGCGCATCGGCGCCCGAACCCCCGTACGAGCCCCGTAATCGTTCGACCGGCGATGATGAACGGTCGCGGGGAAAGCACCTGATTCGCAGGACAAAGATTGATTGTACCCGCGCGAAGCTCTCCTGCTGTCCCGCGTTTCACGGCAGATGACGAGATACACTCGCGGTCGTGTGATTGAAGAGGGTAGAATCGATCGGTACGAGGAAGGAACGTGTTTCTTTCGCGTACGTGCCTTTTTCCCTCCCTTCCTCCGCCCTCGCCGCGGTGAGTTTGCCGCGCGCGGCTGTTTTGCCCCTGTACCTTCGTCTAATCGCTCAGCCGCGCGAATCGACAGCGCGATTTACAGGATAGATAGTCGCGACGAGGGGCATGGCCGCATTTTGCGATTACTCGAATGACCGATAGAACTTTAATTTAACAACGCGAGACCGTCCAAGTTACGATCTTTAAGGGGACGCTGGAGTGAATCTGCACCTTCTGCACTTTTTCATCTAGAATTGTCAATTCGTGAAAACATTTGTGTAACATACAAATTATGTGGCTTTTGTGTACAGACCGACAGTGCTCCACTTTGGACTAGATCAAAGAACAGCATGGTATCGTTGAAATTAAGTCTAGAAGCCTAACAAAAATCTATTCACTTATAACTTATTCGAGTGGATAGATTTTTTGTTAGGCTTCTAAACTTAATTTCAACGATACCACGCTGTTCTCTGATCTAGTCCGAAGAGTGGAACACTGTCGGTCTGTACACAAAAGCCATGTAATTTGTATATTACACAAATGTTTTCGTGAATTGATAGTTCCAGGAGCCAAAGGTGCATAAAGTGCAGAATCACTCCAGCATCTCCTTAAATTATACCTTGAGATCGTTTATTCGTCAATTAGATAACGTTGTACGCAATAATGACGATTCCGTTGGGTTCTTCTACTCGTTCATTTTCGGTGTATTTTCCGACTCCTTTCCCTCCTTTTGTTCCATCACTTCCGAGAGCCCGGCCGATCCTATTTAAGCGGGCAGTCGAACAACGATCCACGGAGGATTCCTCATTACCAGACGCATGGTTTCAGGCTTCCCGCTCTCGTCTTTCTTTCAAGGTGGGAATTTTGATCGAACGAAGGCAAAAGGCAGCTGAGCCAGGCGAGCCCTTGTTTCACCCTTGCCTCAATTATTTTATCCCCTCGTTTCTCGCCGTGCTCCATTTTCCTTAGATGCGCGCCCATTCTCTCGATATCGGGTGGCACTTACGTTGTCTGGAGAGTAAGGACTACGTGCGATTGTTGCTGGGCGCATTTAGCCCCGACTTGACGCCGTTTTCCCTTCGACTGAGAGATCTCTCGTGTAATGCGAAACGCGCCGAAATTGGAAATTGTCAACGATAGGATTTGCTGTGAACAATATGACCTTCTTGCGCCGCTTATTTTCAATTTCAACGGACTTGAAGTAATTTTCAAAAATAAGGGAAACAAATTAGAGCACAATAGACTGTCAGTTGTTCGTAATTGCACGATAACTGTAATATTGACAGAATGGACCCACAGTGCGAGTAATACGTAACCAAGTTACGCAACGGTGTCTAGGTATGTGAGAATATGAATGGGTAAATTATGGCGTTGCATAAGCAATGCAGCAGCGGTCAAGTTTCTGATCCCGAGAACAGAGGGTCTTTCCTAAGGATTCTCGGAGAGAGAACCGCAATTAAAATTAAACGCTATGCCACCGTCGTTCCCTCCTTCTTCCCCCTTTCCTTTCATTACCGCTCTCACCCTCTTCAATCCAGTCCGTCAGTCCGTGACGGTGGCAAGGTTTCCTCAGATCCTGGTTGGGGTTACTGCTACGCAGGTTCGGGGCAAGACGAGTTCTCAAAGGAACATTAATTCACGAGCTAATCGTGGGATGTGAGATTAAACATTTTCCGCGATTAGCTCCCCTTTGTTGTGCGTGCCGGCAGCGGGTTGTAAGTATCGCTATTAGGAGCACACGCATAATGTAATTTAGACTTTTGCGCGTTATTTTTCAGAAAATAACTTGGAGCAAGATAAAGAGGTAATTTCGCGTCGGCCGTCTTATCGTCATTCCCTTTAACTGTAGTCTCAACGAGTTTAACTCGATAAAAATTATGACGCCATAGATTATCGTATTTCCACTAGAAACTTCGCCGTCTTCTTTCTCGGTTTTTACTTCTCTCTTTTTTTTTCATGAAGATTCTAAAATCGAATGAACACTGGCGCGCAACTAAAGTCAAGCCCCCAGGGACGCGGGGAAGTCTAAAAAAAAAGAAAGAAAGAAGGAGAGAAAGAAAATGCCGAGCTGGGCCACCGCCGTCATCCCTTGCTCGCTGTGGAGAAACGGAAATCTCGACGTTTAATTCACGTTTAATGTGTGCTGCCCGGCCGGGTCCTCCTTTTTTTACGCTCTTCCCGCTTCTCACGCGGGGTGGTATAATTAACCCGACGCTGAAAACGGCCTGCAGGGACCGTGCGCGTTTTCGAAGAGACTTTCGCCCGTTGAAAATTCCTACTCGTTTGCACTTCTCTATCCATATACACTTTTCTCTCTATTTTTTAGTCTGGCTTTGCCCTGCACCCTTTCTCCCGTCCACCCTCCCCCGTCCCTTCATCGTGCCTTCTTTCTCTTCTTCTCCTACTTTCCCGCGCAATCTCTGTGCGAACGCAAAATTAACTATACGCAGTGGTCGCGAAACGCAGGCTGGTCCCCCCCCCCTCCCGTGTTATTCAACGTTTTGATACACGTGTACAACGGACACTGCGTCCCTTTATTCCAAGAGAATCAATTAGCCAGCTCATTTTACTACTGCGACAATCGGACGGGGTATTAATTGTAAAAGTACCGTAACGACGGACGTTTTCATTACGCGGTATTTCGACGTCCGAGTTATAGTTTGGAATTATTCGTTGCATTTGGCCGCGCCGTTCAAACAGACTTGCCGAACTCGATTAATCGCAAATTGAACCGCTAACACTGTTACCAACTAGTCCCTCCCCCGCCGCGACTTTTTTTTTGTTCCGCGAAACTTTCCGCTTGGATCAGCCGCAACGAGATAGGTACTCGAGAACGATCGTAAAAAAGAAGTCCGTCAATTGGATAATGTTACCGGGGAGGAGAACATTGAAATGCTTCATCAGCGACGTAAGGAACAAACGTGATCTTGCCATTTACATTTGTCATAGTCGTAAGAATTATCCTCACGACTCTCGTAATTATATAATTGCGAGAGCCATAGAGTAACTTTCGAGAATAACTCGGATCCTTTCGTTCCTTCGTTTACTGAGCAGCGTACGTTTCTCTGCGCCACACTCGCAACCAAAGATTTCACTCCAAGGGCAATAAATCCATGGTGGAACCAAGAGATGGTGCCTATTAATTTATTATCTCACAATAGGGGGCTTTCCTCTACTAATTGACTTTTTATTTTTTGCCAATACGTCCAATTGACACCGTCATGCAGCAATAAATTTTCTACTCGTAAAATGCGAATCATTTTACGGCTCACTCAGCACTGGAACATCTCGGAAATTGCTGCGAGCGTGTCACGTTACGCTCGTTTTTTTTTTAGAAACAAGGACACGAAATACCGGGATACCGCTGAAAATTATTCAAATAGCTACATATCTAATGCTACTAGAATAGATGCAATTTTTACTGGCGGTGATATAAGGGAACTGCTTTTCTCGGAATGATCCGGAAGGACAATTTCAGAAGACCGACCAAGTTTTACCGATGTAGATAGCCCATGAAAGGTAGTCCTTATCTGAGCTTCCCTCCCTCGGAGATATAAACGGCGGGTGCGAGAACACGCGTCGCGGAAAACAGTGACGCCGCGCGACATCAATAAATGATAACTTTTTTTCAAGTCTCGAACCTTTATCAGAGACGGAACGCGCGAGCGACTGCGATAGAAGTCGCTGGATAACGACGCTGCCGTTGTCGAGAAACGGGAAGAAGGGCACCGTGTTGAACGGGTGCAGCGCAGGAGGGCGAAGTTAGTCGTGGTATCGGGCACTCTGCGAAACGGGGAATGACGAAGCCGTCCGAGAGGCAGGAGAGGCCGGGAACGCCGGAATAGCGAAGTTGAAAAGGGCGGAGAATGACGGTGAGACGCCGTGAGATTCTTCCTGGTCCCGTGCCCGCCTCTGTCTCTGTTTTGTGGAAGGAGCGGCGGCTATCAAATATTTGCAGCGCCTTTAGCCAACAATGCCTCGCTCGATAAACCTGAAAGTTTGTTTACGATTGCCGGCTATTCCTTTGTCGCCCTCTTTCTCGGTGGATTCCTTCTGTCGCCGTTTTAACTTACAACCTTCGGCAGCAACCTTTGTTGCCACCGTCCGTCCTCTTCTCTTGTCCTGGACGGACTCACAACGGCGAACTACTGCTGTTTTCAGTTGCGCGGAAATGTTACGATTTATCTAACAAGTTTCTTGACCGAGACCCCGTGTTGCTGCAAGATTAAATCATCGACGAAAGTAATTTCGTTAATTCGTGCACATCTCGTGCATCGTCAAATATACGCGATGACAAAATTCTCTGCTTTCTCCGAGCAAAAATAATCATTTTTCGTTGGCGAGAAAACTTGGCGCTGAAAACTCGTGTTCTCGTGTCACGTCCTCATCGCGGCGACCATGAAGCCCTGTATGAGGAGACCGAACTCCCGTAAGCAAAGTGGGCCAACATTTTTGAGACTTAGTCGTTCCGATAAGAATCACTGGGAGCTGACAACGGACAACTCGATTCGCATTCGTGCGGGTCACATGGTTCATATGCATGAAACTTTCGTGAGAGCAGGCGCGATACGTCTGATCCGTAAATAAGTTGAGGAGGTAGATTGTGTATCTCTGAAACTTGTGAAAATTACAAAAGTGAGCGAATTCATAGGTTGAAATGATAAATATTTTAGTATTCACTCACTTTTGTAATTTTCATAAGTTCCAGAAATCGACCCCCAGATAACAACGGTTAGACGCTGTATCGACGAGCCAGTGAAATCAGTGCTACAAGTGGCAAAATTTTGATTCAATAACTTGCAATAATGTCAGCCAATGTTCGGTGACGTAATCAAGCCTAGTTTGGTCTTCTTATGCTTCATGGGCTTCATGGCGGCGACGATAGCAACGCGGTGGTACGGAATTCACGGAGGGCAGTAAATCCGGTGCATCGGAGAGGAGGGTAGGGCCACTCGTCGGGACGACGATCCTGACGAAAGAAATCATCGCACAAGTTCGGCCGGACTGGCGAAACGACGGAAGCGTCGGGCGCGACCATCTCGCCGGTGATTTGCAACTTCTTTATCGCAGTTTTGCGACGTTCCCCGAGGGAGGCCGCGTATGCGCGGGGACAGACGGGAGCGGGGGTAGTCGGAATGATTCAGTGCGGCCTAGATGCTCCCTGGCGACTCTCCAAATCACTTCCTGCCTCGCTAGTCGTATACCTAACTTCGGACCGCGGGACTCTGAGGGTTGTTTGTACTTAAGCGGCTAGACGACGCGCGAGACGACCGGGAAAACATTTCGCTCGTGGGGCGCTCTCTCGCTTGAAACAATAAACGCTCCGTCCAATCGAGCGTGGAAGATAACGAGCGAGAGAAGCGGCCGCGAGGGCGACCAGAGCGAGAGGAAGAGGAAGATAGAGAGAAAGAGGCGATTGGGATGGTGGGTCACGGAGGACGAGCGGAACGAAAGCGGAGGAAAGAGTTGTTTGTTAGATCGGCGACGATTCCGTGGAATTGCGGGACCGACGAAGTTTCGCGTCGCGCCTTTGCCTCCGCTTTCCGTTGTCGGGCGAGAAATTTCCTGATAGCTCTTAATAATGCACTTCGGGACGGCATTCCTCGCGCCTTTCGGTCCGAGAGACTCTTTGAGGTTGCGGTAAAGAGGACCCGCTCCCTGAACTTTGAGTATTATGTAAAGGAGAGAGAGGGAGAACGCTGTGAATTTTCTGTCCGCAAACGAGTGGATCCGCTCAAGAGGTAGACGGATATTATCCCGGGATAGAGAACCACGTCGCCGTCAGTTGATAGCATCGGCGGTAAGAGTGTATCGAGATAACATTTCGAACGCGCTAGCCGCGTTCCAGAGAGATAAAGAAATGTTAAGTGGCGCAAATTGACGCGAGTAAGTTTGCTCGTGCAGAGACGAACCGTATCTAAAGCCGTAACGCTAGAAGCAGTATTGCTCCTGCGCGGGACTGTTCCGGGACTGGCTCTCGTTGAGCCACACACTCGCAACGGCTAATAGTGATTTGTCAGCGGTTTTTCCGAACGGCAAAAGTATTCGGCGGGAAAAAGCTCGGCGGCGGAAAGGAAATTACGAGCCCCCCCCCCTCCTCCCCCAAGTGCCAGGGCGGATGACAAACGGTTTAGGCGGAGACGCGAAATACGCTTTCTGGTTTCGGGATCACAGTCAGCTTGCATTTGCCACGCTCCGACTAACTTGCCTTCCACCTCATCAATCTTAGGCCACTTGGGTAGCACCGGCAATTACAATATCGGCTTGCTCGACGAGGAGTTTGAGGTTGCGGCCCGAAAGTGGGCGGGTTCTTGGCACGCTAACCCGAGCCAAAGCTTCTGGCTCAGCCTGGCGGTGGTGCTCCACCTGCCTGGAGAGAACATGTCCCACCTGTTGCGAGCGATCAGTCACTTGAGCCGTGGATTTGTTTAAATCTTGATAACGCGGACCTCGTATCGGCTTAATTTCAATTCTCCCGACCCGCCGAGGAGCCATACAGTGCGCCTCGCTAACGGATTATCGGTCGATTTAACCCGATTGATCGGACTAAGTGTGCGGAGGATGGTGTATAATTGAAACGTTAGCGTCGCGCGTGGTGCAACGTTATGTGCGCCCGGGCGTCTGTATCTACCGTGGGCGATTAATTCGGAAAACGCGCGCGACGTTTAATGGAATTTGCGCCTCGGTCTGCGCCACGAGATACTACGTAGCTATGCACAACGCGATAATGCCGCACGACGGAAGTTTATCGCGAGAATGGGAGCGAGTGATCGCGAAGGCTTGCGGGGCGGATTTAGGGGGATCTTGAATGGTGGATCCGGCGATTCGCGTCGAGGCGAGGCAAAAAGCAAATGGGTTAACGGGTTAATTTGTACAGAGTACGCGAGCTTACCTCATTCGTGTTTTACAGGAACGCTTATCCGGAGCTGCGAGGCGGAAGATGACCGCGGGAATTTATGGTGCCGTTAAAGCGTCCCCTTTGGTCCCGTAAGCTTGCCCCCTACTGCGTTGTTTTTTACGACTTCTACGTTAACACGTTCGCCACTGCACGCGTCTATCGTTGTTTTATTACGTCGTGCGGTCGGTATTAACGAAAACGCAATTTTGCGAATCTCCGCCTGGCGCGGTAAATAAAGTGAATTCGAGCTGAACGTAACCCGAGTGTGATGCCATTAACCACGTCCTTAATTTACAAAGAGAGACTTTACGCGTCGTGTCCCGAGCGAAAAAAAGCGCGCGTAACTGTTGCGATCGCTTTTCGGTTTTGCGAAAAAGTGTTCGCGAAGCTCTGATAGCATTTAATTAGTAAAGTTTCAAGAAGCCGTGCATGATCCAGCGTGTCTACGATGTTCGCTCCCCGACACATAGAGGCTTGTTCGCCTCGGTAACAATCTGCTAGAGTTTATCCCGAGCGAGACTGCTTCACGTCCGGCTTATGCCCTAGGTGCCAATTAGTTACTGGCATTATCAAACGACTTGCTCCTAATTAACAAAGTTTCACTTATCGACGATAAAAGTAAAGACGGTGGATGACGAGTCCGCGATCGCTTTTTGAAATGATTCCTGATTAGCGGGGCGCAATTTGCCGAATCGATGTCCACTTGAGTTTTTAATCTGTCAATCGCCGATAATCGGCCGGTCGAATGTCGAGCGATATTAAGCTACGTTTGACAGGAATGATTTTTGGAAATCGCACGTGACACATGCCGAGTCGCCTACCCGCTGGCGTACAATCGACGGATCATTAATTAATTTTTAATAACAGTTTCCAGTGCGGAAACGGAGGCGAAATGTAAAATAGAGCAAAGAGTATTTCTCTATGGGGATTTTAGCGCGAATGCCGCTTTAATATTTCACGCACAATTGCAGCCAACGTGAAATTTCAACAAACGCTAGGAAATTCGTCGTAATATGTCATATTAAATATCGGATACCGCTGTGATAAAGTTTTTGTGACGTAATTTTATCTAATATATTGTCCGTTGTAATGCGATCAAAGCAACGCACACGGTGTGACAGTGAAACTAATAACTTTGGAACGCATCATATTGTTACGTTTATTAAATATTATAGAACGCAGTCTCCTTTGTGAATTTCCATACGCCTCCACATTGGTTGTGTTATTTGATTAACAATATAATATATACGCGACTGAGTGAAACATTAATAATCGCCGTTTCATGTGCGGCACGGACCGCCGCCGGTGCCATCGGCATATGTGTGTAACGCGAAGGTTAATTTAATTTTATTTAATTCCTATTAGCCTCGTTCTCCCTGAGCGAAAGCGGCGCTGATCAGTCTGCCGACGAGTCAACGATAATTAAGTTTGATGAAAAGTCTGCTTACACAGAAAGCGCCCTGATGTGGGAAACGCCTCTAATGGAGGCGGTTACTCGCAGCGCCGGTAATCAACTACGACGCTAGTTCGACAAGTTCGATAAAATCCAAACTTCTAAACAATAACGCAATTATAAAGTTCGCGGCGCCCTTGCCGGTAGGGTAGGTGGGTAGAGGGCTCGCGCGCGCGTTTCGGCCCAGCCAATCGACTAAGCCGATATCCTGACGCCCGAGCGTATCGAACGACAAAACGCACGCGTAACTGGATGAGAAAAAAAGGGTTCAATTTATAATTCGCGAGTTTACAACTTCCACGTAATAATTTCCAAACCCGGTTGGTTCGTAACGTCGCCTTTTTATGACATCGTATTTTTCTACCCTTTTTCTTCGCGGCGCTCGCTCGGTGCGCGTATATGTGTGTGTGCGATACCTGAACTCACGCTCGGGAGAGATACAATCCCTCAATAACACGAGACACATCCTCCGAAGAAGTAACGTGAACCGAACGTAGAAACATAAGATTGCCCGTTCGCTTTATCCAGCAATGAAACAATATCACGTTTAAAAGAGCAAATAAATTTATAGCCAATCTCGTCAACGTCTGAGCGCGGATCCTCTCGTAGACCCCGAGAGGTTCGCGAACACCAGAGGTCTTGCGCGATGTCCGAGGGATTCACGGGGTTGGGGACAACGAATTGGAACTCGACTCGACGAACACGTAGCATAAACTCGTAAAACTCGACTTACGACAAGTCGTAACACCGGGAACAACGCTCCTTCATCTATTTTTTTTTCTCTTATAATTGGTGCCATCCAAGCGGCAGGAATGAAAGTTGGGGCTTGTAACAAGGGCGGAAAAGGGTCTGAGAGTTTGCCCGCGGGGTTTCCATCTCCTTGTCCTAATGATATAAATTTTATTGAAAATATTCGAGAACCTGCTTGATTAACCAGTAAAAAAAGGGTGCAGTCTTTAACCCTCGAAACGACCGGCGATAAATAGCGACGTGTTCCAAGAGAGAAAATTTTAGGCCGGCCTTAATGACGCATTAAAAGCGCCGTGGCTTAATTCCAACGCTGACACGACGCGGCCAGATGACGGCTCGGTATTTCGGTTTATTCGCCGGAGACGGATGTCAAAGCCCGATGTCAGGTCCCGGCGATAAATCAACGATAAAGCGCAAACTTTCTCGCGCTTTCGTTTAATGGGCAAAGTTGATATTGCAGAACATAATTTGTTATTAATATAACATTAATAACTTGGAATAGAGCATCGCTCGCTCGAAAGTGCAGGACGTATGACATTTCGCAAGATTATAGAAGCACGTGCGTCGCGTCGTGTAAAAAGAAAGGTGAGCCATTCCGATGGATGCACAGTAGGACAAAAGTAGTGGGGAACAGTCATCCAATTACGTTTTGAACTTTCGTGCGAAATTCAATATGGTCGCTTACCAAATAATAACATTGAACACCGCACTGCCTAAAAGCTCGAGCTCCGAGCTTTTGTGAAGCTCAGTGATTTGTGTAGATGAGAAAAATGATAAAGTGCAGATCCGGGCATTAACGAATAAGACTGTTCGTCGTGTAGCCTTGTGCAAAAACAAAAAAAAACAAAAAGGAAAATTGATTTACATGACGAAAATAGTGAAACATGTATCTCTCTCCTCTTCCTCCCCGATATTAAGTATCGCGGCATAGAGAATTATTGGCGCTGCATATTGGCCTCGCAGCCAAATTGGAGTCACGGTCGAGGTCTCGGTGGCATTATAACAATCTGTCAGCCGGCCTGGAAGCGCTCCAGGACAATAAGTCAGGGCATCGATCGTGGTGGGACGTACCATGACGATAAATATTACGAGATGATTATTATTGGCCGCGCGCGCGCGCGCGCCCGGTACACCGCCTCGCTGTATATCGGATCGGCGATCCGAAATTCTCCGCCGCGATACCCGCGCAGCGCGGCTCAGGTATCGACGCGATCGATTGTCGGCATCGCGCACTTCAATTGCAGGAACGCCGATTGTAACAATCGGCGGAAATTGTGTCGCAAATTCCCTTTGTCGCGCTCGCGAGACCGCCGTGCCAAATGCGGCCGAATGCGTTTTCACGAGACTCTGTGACGTCCCCGGTTTACGGGGATTACAACTTGCGCGGGGGCCGCGATTTGGTAATTCACCGATGGTTGACGGCGGTCCCGGGTGATGATCTCATCATCAACGGAGCGGAGTTGTTTCTCGCGAGCGGCAATTCGCGAATTGTAAACGCGCGCAGCGTTCACGAGGTTTATTCACGGCGGCGGATTTGAATTTAGGGAGCGATAAGCGCGTGAGGTTTGAGCGAACTAGAGACCTTGTAGGTGTTGGTCTACAACCTTGCTTCAAGTAAGCTATAAGCCTTAAGCCGTAAGAAATAAACCAATCACAGGTGAGAGTGAGGGAAATAAATGCCTGTGATTGGTTAATTTCTTACGGCTTAAGGCTTACCGCTTACTTAAAGCAAGGTTGTAGATCAACACTAATCAGAGACTGGAAATAAGAGTTGGTCAAATTCCTGCGAGTGAGATCGTTACAATCGTTGAAGAGCGAGATAGCCGATGTTTCCTTCGCACTCGCAGGAGTTTGACCAACTCTTATGGCCAGTCTCTGATTACAGGGTCTCTAGAGCGAACGGCATAAGTGACCGTTCGTCACGACGACAACCCAATCGTTACGTTTCTCTTTCGCGCCGCTGAGATAAAAATCCGCGGCTTCTCCCTCGCTCGCGTACGCGCGCCCTCGCGTCTCTCCCCTTTGGCGCATCCGTCTTCTCCCCGCATCCGCCTTTTTCCCCTCGGCAGATCTCGGTTATTGGTAGCGTGCCGGTATCTCGGCGCAAGCTGCACCGCCGTCCGTCTCGTCGCGAGTAGAAGGAGAGAGGTTGATATACAGCATAAAACCGCGAGAAAAATACTATCTTCATTGTCTAAATGGCTGCCGATAAAGCAGCCCGAGTTTACTGCGCGCGAGATTGTATTTATCATCCGGCAATGCCAGCGAGCAACGCGCGCGTTATATGCTTTGCCACCCAGTTATCTAAGATGCGTTTGTCTATCCGCGGAGAAAAATGGATCGCGTCGTTGCGAGCTGCTGAAATCGAGGGAGGTGAAAAAAATAAAAAAAACGAGAGAATAAGTGTTGCGCGCATCCGTATACATTCGGTTGCCTCGTGAATCCCCGCCGATCGTATATGTGTACGACCGATACGACCGGTGGAACGTGGCGCGATGTCGGTCTCGTAAAATCGCCGAGGAGGTATATAATCGTTATTTCAAATCGCGCCCGCTTTTATTGGACGTTTATTGGACCAGGCTTTCGAGGAGCCACGTAAGAGGGGAAAGAGAAAGAGAGAGAGAGAGAGACCGGAGGAGGGGACTGGTTTGAAATTCGAAAATCGTTGAATACGTTTCCCGTCGCCCGAGGGTGAAATTGGCCCTCGGCTAAATTGTACCTTCTCGCGGGTGTCTCCTTAGCGGCGGCGCGAAAGTGCCAAAGAGAATACGCGCGAGCTCAATGCAATATTAAACAGTTAACCGCGCGCGGGTTAAAGGGGTGCGAGATCGCGCGAGTACGGGTCCACTTTCCATCCCTCGCGACGGAAAGAATGCGGTCACGTGCCGTGGGAAATGCCGAGCACGACCTTCCCGCGTAGGAGGGACCTAAGAAGGGTCGGGCCTCGCGAGCGCGACCCCCTCTCTTCCCTTCGTGCGGCGTTGAACCTTTCATTCCACGTACGAGGAATGGATCTGCAAGCCTTGTTAAATCATGATTTGTCAGGGGTAATTCGATTCGTGCCCGAGATTTGGCGGTACGTGGCGACGAGATTCACTTTCGCGATTCGGGCCCGCGCGCGATTCGATTTATGTCCTCGTGTCTATATTCCGCACACGGCCTCCGCGGCTAATGACGGGGTGACAACATTTACGTAATCAGGCCGCGCCGTTATAACGCTGGCCGCGCCAACGTCGCTCGCTGCGCAACTCGTCCACTAATATTGACTTTCAATTAATACACCGGCCGTAGGCCGACGAAACTTAAAACCGTCGTTGCCACATCGTTCATTCATGAAAAGTCACTCGTACGTGTCTTTCATGTCCGTGAAACCGATCGGAAATTCGGAGTCATCTGCGAAATCCGGAATCGCATCGAGCGTCGCCGGAATATACATTTCGCCATCGAGGAAATCGTGAAATGCGATTAGAATAACGCAGGCCGATCTCGAAATGTGACTCTCGATTCGCACGATATTAATATCTTGCCCCGCATTTCTACCCCGAAGCGGAAGTGACACACCTGCGCATAACGCGCGGCACGAATGCACCCGGAAGATCGTGCGACGCGTTGATCTGCCGCTCGCGAGCATAATATGGTCTCTTCATCATTCTTTTAACGTATTCCACGCTCGTCGCGACGTACGTACAGGCCGCGAGGGGGTGACACGGTTGTCGTCGAGCCTTTGGGGAAACTACGAGGTCACGAACCGAGAGCAATGCTATCGTGACGCCCGTACGGTGTTTCTACCAAGGCATCTCCTCTCTTCTCTCACCTAACACACGCGAGGCTCGGCGTGCACGTATATCTCCCGCCGCGTCTCTCCTCTCGTCCTTACACTTATCCCGCTCTCTTCTCATCTCCCGACCGTCTGCGCGATCTTCTCTATCCATCACGGCACCCTCTCGCCCCCTTCTCGCCCTCTCTCTCTCTGGCAGAGAGCTCAGACCAAAGAGACGGAGTCACGTCTCCAGGCCGGAGTTGCTCTAATTAAATTACTTAAGCGTACGTGTATCTAGGGATGGTTTTGGGTCGGATGCTTCTACGTACAACTGCATGCCGCGGGAGAACGACGTCTTAGTGCTCGGAGCGTTTTGCTTGGCCTTCAGAAGTCGACCCCGTCGTCTACCGTCGGTGTCTGTGTCGCTTTTTTCATATATACCTTCCTTGCTCTCACCAAGATCGAACATCATATCCGTCAGGGGTCGGCCGCATCTCCGCGTGTACGCGCTGAGAATGATATTGCACGTGCTCCGAGCTTCGTGCGGAAACAAGCCGATCCCTCCGTTGCTCCCGGTCTTATAATCTTATTAAATGTTACGAAATGGACGAGTGGAGTGCACAAGTATACTAAATTGTGTACAAGTGTAATTAGCATGAGGAATTTATATATTTTTTTCATAACAATTCGAGTAACCGTGTGACGAAAGGTTTTGCGGCTCGTCCACCCAGGTTTCGGGGCACGCGATATCACGTTTGAAAATAATGCGTTTCGTTACACGCAATGGATTTCAGCCAGCTATTTAAAGGTAGTATCATGAAGTGTTCTATTGTAGCTGACTTTTTCCTCCTAGTTCGATAGAGCGTTGTCGTTGTCATTGCCGACAGCTGGAAAGTTACCAAAGTACTATTCTTGTAGTTTTCTCCACCTTTTTTCCCCCAGACATCATCAAAGGACCTGTCACTCTCCATTATCAGACCAGCGAGCGAACAGTAAAAGCATGAGACACTAAAGCCATATTATATGGAGGATATTGTTCACTCGATAGCAAGAGGTCAAAGGGAAAAGAAGAGAAGAGAAGGATTTCTTTTTCTTTTTTTTTGGACGAAACCATGCAACCATGAACGAATGAGTGGGAATAAATTTTAAGTAGAAGTGTAATATTTTGAAGTAGTTTGTACAAGATTTGTACAAGACATTTGTTTCCGATTGCGAAGACATTTAATATTTATTGCTTTGACAGCCAATAGAGGAGGAAAAAAATGAAATAATTTAGTTAACGTTTAATGATTGCTGTAGAAGAAACGTCTCGTTTCCGAAATTTGAACAAAGTTTTAGAAAATTGCGAACATAAACTGGCGTCCACTCATTCACAAGTCTGACGTAAGGATAGCGTAAGCTGATATTCGGGAGGAAATACATAAAAAATATATCTTTCGCCGCTCAATACGCGCTTTTACTCCCTTTTTTGCATAAACACACGCGTATACTATCAGCTGAGTCGCATATTGAGAACGTGCAATGTTACTTTGCTTCAATTTTCCCGAAGTATCCCGAATAGCGGGGGGGGGAAACACTTAGCATTTGTTATCCGAGGTAATGGCCTCTCGGACGAGACAATCGCTAAAGGGTGGCTCGGGACATCGACGGCTCCGCGAAAAGAGGCCAACTTTGTCCCGCGTCGACGTACTGCCATTCTGTAAGCGCGCGTCGTCCATAAATTTCGCCGCCGTTCTCACGGCGCGCATACATCAACCGATATAGCACCGCAAATAAAGCGGCGTTGAAGGGTGTTTTCCCACAATTCGCGGGTACAAAAACAAATTTTACCACTTAACTGCGTTAACATTTATATCGTTCTCCGCATTATTAAATATCTTGTGGTCTTTCGAAATGCGAATAGGGGATACCGAGACGCGATGTTTAACAAAAAGGAAGGTACAGAATTTTATTATGTTTTAGAAAACAATAAATTTTAAGAAATAAAATTAAGTGTGGAGAGAAACGACTGGCACTTCTTTATTCTATTAGAACTTTACAACGTTTCGGCCAGTAATACTGGTCCTCTTCAGGTAACGAACTTACATAAGTACCCGCAAATGTCTGAAGAACAGAAAAAGCTATGTGTAAGCTGTGATATGTGGTCTTACGTAGCAAGTAAGTCAAAATTAAAGATGGTCTATTCCGATCAAAGTCACGGTTGTTTTAAGACAATCCGACTTTTGAATAATGATTAACAATTACAAAATAGTGACAGTTACCAGATAATAATTCGCACCAGTAGACTGTCATCGCTGGTAACATTTGTGCGACTTTCGATCCTTTAATAAAATGTTCACCCTCACTTTTTGCTCTATGAAAAATCATGGAATAGAATTTCTGTCATAATGCACGAGAAACAACTTTGGTCGGTGGTTGTGGCAATCAGTTCGACAATCCTTGTTTAAATGGAAGCCTGAAGACAGGAAAATTTCGAGTGGTTGGCAAGGTGAGGGGGATAATTCGACGCGGAACGCATTTACCGTTAAATGTACGCAAGCTCCCATTCGGCTAACTCGGCGCGTCCGAGTAGAAACCTTATTAACACCGTGAATCGTTTCCACATAATCAAAAGTTAGGCAACAGTAAACGCGATTACGCCGGGAGGCCAGAGCGATAAAGTTGGGAAACGTTGCGCGAGAGACTGACTGAGGATAATGAGCTTTCGCAAAAATTTTTATCAATTACAACGTCGGGGAGAGTCGCGAGCTCGCGCGAAACCGGGTATCGGCCGGGGTCGGGGCCGCGATGCCGATCGTCGACATGGTGTATTATCAAGTTTGCCGGATCGCGGGAGAGCGCGGGGGGAAAAAAAGTGGATAATTCTCGTCAGAAGTAGCCATTAACTTCGTGACTGAGAAATTGGCCCAGGGCAACGTCGTAATGTCTCGCGACCGAGAGCGAGAGCGAAGAGCCCGGTGTTGGCTGCCTCCGCCGCGAACGTGCAGCCAATTACCGGTGCCCGGGCATGAAATAACTGCATTATCTCTGTGGAAGCGGCTGCTGCCACCCCCCTTCACGACCACCCTCTCTTGCCAACCTACTACATCGACCTACGCCCTGCCTGCCGCCTTGCCCGCTTACCGCCTGCAGCCTGCCTACCTGTGCCAACTCGGCTCGCCCTTTTCCGCTCGCGAACCGCCGAAAATTATGTTGCCCGAAATTTCGATAAAACGGGATTCGGCTTGAGTCGGCATTAGATTGAATTTGTCGAGTTATAGTACTCGAGGACGGAAAGAAACTTTTCGGACTGGGGAACGGCTTGCCCGGGATTCGAAATGACCCACGTTTACCGTGCAGTCTGGTGACTCCCTCATCCTTTTAGTCCGTTCTCTCTCTCTCTCTCTCTCGTTCCCTTCTCTCTCACCCTTTTTAACACAGCCATCCTCTCTTTTTCTTCCTATCTCGTCTTCACCCACACATTTTCCTGTCCGATTCGTGTGCCTGCCCGCCGTTCGTTGCCACCGAACTGAATCGGGTCGCCCAAACCCCAGCGGGATTTCGAGCTATACTGTATACGCGGCGGTCTCTCCCTTTGCTCCTGTCGCGATCTTGGGCAACGAAGTTCGCGTGAAGCGAAGGGAAAAGAACGAAACGTGGAGGGGGAGGGGGGACAAGCAATACCTAGGTGCTTGCGAATACGTGAGCATCAAAGTTTCCGGCGCCCAAAGGCAACGGCGATGTCCGATGTCGTGTTAGATTCGCCCGAATCGGAAAGATATTTCCCAAGGCGGGGGTGTGTGCGACTGCTCTTTGCGATTGATTTATCTCGACACCTGGACTCGATTCGAGACCAATCACATATGATGCGCGATTGGAATCGTCACGATCGGTGATTCGCGAAGAGAGTTATTCGGAAATCACAAATCTTCCTCCAAGTGGTGCGACGCGCGTTACACTCCGCCGCGGTGAATACAGGCACAGTTATCGCCAAGTTACAGGGTAAAGGCACACAAATGACTGTGTTCCACAGTTAGCTACGTACCGTAGTTATTTCGGAACGAGGGCGTATGTACCGTGCGTACGTAGCCACGTCGTCGCGGCAAAATTCGAGGCGGCTCTGACGGAACAAGCACGTTTGCAAGATCGCGCCGTGCGATTACCGTCACGTAAGTTTCTCGCGTCCGTTATCTTCCAAATCGGATGTCCGGGGGCCGGCGCTGGGAGGCGATATCGACGGCGTTTAATGTCATCATCGCGCGGAGGCGGCGTCGACGTCGACGGACGACGGAAGACCGACGTGCTGCGCGACGGAGGGAAGAGCGGAACGCATTCCGCGCTCGTAAGCGATGTCAAATAACTTTCGAAGGGAGCAAAGGAACGAACGGACGGTTAGGAATGGAGGAAAGTAAATAAAAGGCCATTCCGATTGGGCGATCAATTACATCGGGCCTGCATTATTCATGGGGGGGTTGGGCGTGCAGGCCGCAGAAAGCTCTATCTCTTCTCTCTTCCTCCCTCGACAAGCAACGGAATCAGACCATGGACCGACCGAAGGAGAGTGAGGAGGAGAAGCTGGAGGGAAGCGGGAGGTTGAGACGGAAGTGAAGAGAGAGAGGGGGGGGGGAGCGTGTATTTGCATCGACAATCACAGCCATGGCTATCACTCTGGGGTTTCTACTTGGAGCAGTTACAGGTTTATTCCGAATAATTTGAAAAATTAACCGGCGACGCTCGATCAAACCGTAGATGCGGATCCACGGCGTATCGTCATCTGCGAAATCGCGCGCCGCGAATACTCGATAACATCTCAAGTGGAATCCGATGTTTCCGGAGTTTCCCCTAAACTTGGCGGCGTTTCGATATTCGCGTTCGAGAGCGTCTCCGAACTCGCGGATTCATACGGTTATGCTAAATAGACACGACTCGTTGCCTACTCGTAAGACGTAAATGTAGCAAATTAACGAACGGGATAATTTTTATATTAATTGCGAACGCAAACTGTCAACTGGACTCGTCGCGGATCAGTAGCGCGCTTCAAAATCGCTCGACGTTGAAGGATCGTAGAAGGACGCTCGTCCCTGGCCTAAATCCCGCCCGTGGTTCTACTCCATGGAAATTGGCATCCAGGCTGTTAAATGTGGCTCGGATGAAGCCCGCGCGGTTAATTATTATATATTTACAAAATATATAAGCAATTGCGAAACTTGGTTTGGCGTTATTAAGCGGCAGGCTCGGCCGAGATTACGTTTAGTGGCGATTCGGCAGCGGGTAATATCCCGTTATAAAAATACAGACGGTTTAATCCCCCCGTGCCGTGTCCGGTATATAATACATAGTTACGACGTCTTCGATATTATTCATCCCAGTTATTGAGCTCGCTGCTGTATTCTCGCTTCTCCCCGGCCCCGTCTCTCTCTCTTTCTCCTCTCCTCTCCCGGCGCCGGAGCTCGCGCGGATATTGTTCGTTGTCGATATTGGAATTCCGCGTTCTATCCCGGCTGGTTCGCTTTATATAACGTTCAAATAAGGAAATTATAGTTCGCCCCGTCACTTCAAAGGAAGGAAGGAAGTGTTTCCTTAAGAATTTCAGACGTTAGACGCGAAATCTCAGTGTCGGCAGGAAGCAATTAACGGAAAGATACCGTAATTCGCGGCGATTGAGACGAGATGCGTCGACGAGCGGCTAAGAAATCGGACGCATCTTCGAGAGGCTCGGCGAATCGCGCTTGCACCCCCGCGGTATATCCGATAATCCACCGGTCTCTCAACTCGCATAAATATGCACGGTTCTCGCTGCGCTTATACTTGGCGCGAGACACTGCCCTGATTAATTGCAGTGCAAATATGTTTTATGTCTCCTTCGAGACGAATATAACGAAATAACGCGCGTACACGCTGGCGCACACGAGAGACTCCTCCTGGAAATCTTTATGGTTGAGCGCATCCTCGACTTGCCTGGGCGAATCGCCATTTCGTCGCGGACTTTCAGTATATCATCTGGTAATCAAAGTGGTCCCGACCTCTCTTTCCTCTAGGAGCCGGGACTATATAAAGTATATCAAAGCGGCGGTTTGGGTCACGATTTCAACCATTTCTCCGTATCTGCCCCTGTCTCGCTCTGACCCTCATTTCCCTCTTTCTCCCGATGGCTCTTTCTCTAGCACGCTCTTCCCTTTCTCCCCCTTCCCGTTTCTCTCTCTCTCTCTCTCTCTCT